>NC_134362.1:3532080-3704073 GCF_048569485.1 Anomaloglossus baeobatrachus
CATCACTATCCACTCCTCTGTATGTTAGTGTGGACGATGCCATCATCAGCATCACTATCCACTCCTCTGTATGTTAGTGCGGAACGATGCCATCATCAGCATCACTATTCCACTTCCTCTGTATGTTAGTGTGGACGATGCCATCATCAGCATCACTATCCACTCCTCTGTATGTTAGTGTGGACGATGCCATCATCAGCATCACTATCCACTCCTCTGTATGTTAGTGTGGACTGATGCCATCATCAGCATCACTATCCACTCCTCTGTATGTTAGTGTGGACGATGCCATCATCAGCATCACTATCCACTCTCTGTATGTTAGTGCGGACGATGCCATCATCAGCATCACTATCCACTCCTCTGTATGTTAGTGCGGATGATGCCATCATCAGCATCACTATCCACTTCCTCTGTATGTTAGTGTGGACGATGCCATCATCAGCATCACTATCCACTCCTCTGTATGTTAGTGCTGGACGATGCCATCATCAGCATCACTATCCACTCCTCTGTATGTTAGTGTGGACGATGCCATCATCAGCATCACTATCCACTCCTCTGTATGTTAGTGTGGACGATGCCATCATCAGCATCACTATCCACTCCTCTGTATGTTAGTGCGGACGATGCCATCATCAGCATCACTATTCCACTCCTCTGTATGTTAGTGCGGTACGATGCCATCATCAGCATCACTATCCACTCCTCTGTATGTTAGTGCGGACGATGCCATCATCAGCATCACTATCCACTCCTCTTGTATGTTAGTGCTGGACGATGCCATCATCAGCATCACTATCCACTCCTCTGTATGTTAGTGCTGGACGATGCCATCATCAGCATCACTATCCACTCCTCTGTATGTTAGTGTGGACGATGCCATCATCAGCATCACTATCCACTTCCTCTGTATGTTAGTGTCGGACGATGCCATCATCAGCATCACTATCCACTCCTCTGTATGTTAGTGCGGACGATGCCATCATCAGCATCACTATCCACTCCTCTGTATGTTAGTGCGGACGATGCCATCATCAGCATCACTATCCACTCCTCTGTATGTTAGTGTGGACGATGCCATCATCAGCATCACTATCCACTCCTCTGTATGTTAGTGTGGACTGATGCCATCATCAGCATCACTATCCACTCCTCTGTATGTTAGTGCGGACGATGCCATCATCAGCATCACTATCCACTCCTCTGTATGTTAGTGCGGACGATGCCATCATCAGCATCACTATCCACTTCCTCTGTATGTTAGTGTCGGATGATGCCATCATCAGCATCACTATCCACCTCCTCTGTATGTTAGTGCGGACGATGCCATCATCAGCATCACTATCCACTCCTCTGTATGTTACTGTGGACGATGCCATCATCAGCATCACTATCCACTCCTCTGTATGTTAGTGCGGACGATGCATCATCAGCATCACTATCCACTCCTCTGTATGTTAGTGCTGGATGATGCCATCATCAGCATCACTATCCACTCCTCTGTATGTTACTGTGGACGATGCCATCATCAGCATCACTATCCACTCCTCTGTATGTTAGTGCGGACGATGCCATCATCAGCATCACTATCCACTCCTCTGTATGTTAGTGTGGATGATGCCATCATCAGCATCACTATCCACTCCTCTGTATGTTAGTGCGGACGATGCCATCATCAGCATCACTATCCACTCCTCTGTATGTTAGTGTGGACGATGCCATCATCAGCATCACTATTCCACTCCTCTGTATGTTAGTGTGGACGATGCCATCATCAGCATCACTATCCACTCCTCTGTATGTTAGTGCGGACGATGCCATCATCAGCATCCACTCCTCTGTATGTTAGTGTGGACGATGCCATCATCACTATCCACTCCTCTGTATGTTAGTGCGGATGATGCCATCATCAGCATCACTATCCACTCCTCTGTATGTTAGTGCGGACGATGCCATCATCAGCATCACTATCCACTCCTCTGTATGTTAGTGCGTATGATGCCATCATCAGCATCACTATCCACTCCTCTGTATGTTAGTGTGGATGATGCCATCATCAGCATCACTATCCACTCCTCTGTATGTTAGTGCGGATGATGCCATCATCAGCATCACTATCCACTCCCTCTGTATGTTAGTGTGGACGATGCCATCATCAGCATCACTATCCACTCCTCTGTATGTTAGTGTGGACGATGCCATCATCAGCATCACTATCCACTCTCCTCTGTATGTTAGTGTGGATGATGCCATCATCAGCATCACTATCCACTCCTCTGTATGTTAGTGCGGACGATGCCATCATCAGCATCACTATCCACCTCCTCTGTATGTTAGTGTGGACGATGCCATCATCAGCATCACTATCCACTCCTCTGTATGTTAGTGTGGATGATGCCATCATCAGCATCACTATCCACTCCTCTGTATGTTAGTGCGGACGATGCCATCATCAGCATCACTATCCACTCCTCTGTATGTTAGTGTGGACGATGCCATCATCAGCATCACTATTCAACTCCTCTGTATGTTAGTGCGGATGATGCCATCATCAGCATCACTATCCACTCCTCTGTATGTTAGTGTGGACGATGCCATCATCAGCATCACTATTCCACTCCTCTGTATGTTAGTGCGGACGATGCATCATCATCACTATCCACTCCTCTGTATGTTAGTGCGGATGATGCCATCATCAGCATCACTATCCACTCCTCTGTATGTTAGTGTGGACGATGCCATCATCAGCATCACTATCCACTCCTCTGTATGTTAGTGTGGACGATGCCCATCATCAGCATCACTATCCACTCCTCTGTATGTTAGTGCGGATGATGCCATCATCAGCATCACTATCCACTCCTCTGTATGTTAGTGCGGACGATGCCATCATCAGCATCACTATCCACTCCTCTGTATGTTAGTGCTGGACTGATGCCATCATCAGCATCACTATCCACTCCTCTGTATGTTAGTGCGGACGATGCCATCATCAGCATCACTATCCACTCCTCTGTATGTTAGTGTGGACGATGCCATCATCAGCATCACTATCCACTCCTCTGTATGTTAGTGCGGACGATGCCATCATCAGCATCACTATCCACTCCTCTGTATGTTAGTGTGGACGATGCCATCATCAGCATCACTATCCACTCCTCTGTATGTTAGTGCGGACGATGCCATCATCAGCATCACTATCCACTCCTCTGTATGTTAGTGCGGACGATGCCATCATCAGCATCCACTCCTCTGTATGTTAGTGTGGACGATGCCATCATCAGCATCCACTCCTCTGTTATGTTAGTGTGGACGATGCCATCATCACTATCCACTCCTCTGTATGTTAGTTCGGATGATGCCATCATCAGCATCACTATCCACTCCTCTGTATGTTAGTGTTGGACGATGCCATCATCAGCATCACTATTCCACTCCTCTGTATGTTAGTGCGGACGATGCCATCATCAGCATCACTATCCACTCCTCTGTATGTTAGTGTGGACGATGCCATCATCAGCATCACTATCCACTCCTCTGTATGTTAGTGTGGACGATGCCATCATCAGCATCACTATTCCACTCCTCTGTATGTTAGTGCGGATGATGCCATCATCAGCATCACTATCCACTCCTCTGTATGTTAAGTGCGGACGATGCCATCATCAGCATCACTATCCACTCCTCTGTATGTTAGTGTGGACGATGCCATCATCAGCATCACTATTCCACTCCTCTGTATGTTAGTGCGGATGATGCCATCATCAGCATCACTATCCACTCCTCTGTATGTTAGTGTGGATGATGCCATCATCAGCATCACTATCCACTCCTCTGTATGTTAGTGTGGACGATGCCATCATCAGCATCACTATCCACTCCTCTGTATGTTAGTGCGGACGATGCCATCATCAGCATCACTATTCCACTCCTCTGTATGTTAGTGTGGATGATGCCATCATCAGCATCACTATCCACTCCTCTGTATGTTAGTGTCGGACGATGCCATCATCAGCATCACTATCCACTCCTCTGTATGTTAGTGTGGACGATGCCATCATCAGCATCACTATCCACTCCTCTGTATGTTAGTGCGGATGATGCCATCATCAGCATCACTATTCCACTCCTCTGTATGTTAGTGCGGACGATGCCATCATCAGCATCACTATCCACTCCTCTGTATGTTAGTGTGGACGATGCCATCATCAGCATCACTATCCACTCCTCTGTATGTTAGTGCGGACGATGCCATCATCAGCATCACTATTCCACTCCTCTGTATGTTAGTGTGGACGATGCCATCATCAGCATCACTATTCCACTCCTCTGTATGTTAGTGTGGACGATGCCATCATCAGCATCACTATCCACTCCTCTGTATGTTAGTGTGGACGATGCCATCATCAGCATCACTATCCACTCCTCTGTATGTTAGTGCGGATGATGCCATCATCAGCATCACTATCCACTCCTCTGTATGTTAGTGTCGGACGATGCCATCATCAGCATCACTATTCCACTCCTCTGTATGTTAGTGCGGATGATGCCATCAGCAGCATCACTATCCACTCCTCTGTATGTTAGTGTGGACGATGCCATCATCAGCATCACTATCCACTCCTCTGTATGTTAGTGTGGACGATGCCATCATCAGCATCACTATCCACTCCTCTGTATGTTAGTGTGGACGATGCCATCATCAGCATCACTATCCACTCCTCTGTATGTTAGTGCGGACGATGCCATCAGCATCACTATCCACTCCTCTGTATGTTAGTGCGGACGATGCCATCATCAGCATCACTATCCACTCCTCTGTATGTTAGTGTAGACCGATGCCATCATCAGCATCACTATCCACTCCTCTGTATGTTAGTGTGGATGATGCCATCATCAGCATCACTATCCACTCCTCTGTATGTTAGTGCGGGACGATGGCCATCATCAGCATCACTATCCCACTCCTCTGTATGTTAGTGCGGATGATGCCATCATCAGCATCACTATTCCACCTCCTCTGTATGTTAGTGTGGATGATGCCATCATCAGCATCAACTATCCACTCCTCTGTATGTTAGTGCTGGACGATGCCATCATCAGCATCACTATCCACTCCTCTGTATGTTAGTGTGGACGATGCCATCATCAGCATCACTATCCACTCCTCTGTATGTTAGTGTGGATGATGCCATCATCAGCATCACTATCCACTCCTCTGTATGTTAGTGCGGACGATGCCATCATCACAGCACTCCACTTCCACTGTATGTAGTTAGTGCGGATGATGCCATCATCAGCATCACTATTCCACTCCTCTGTATGTTAGTGTGGACGATGCCATCATCAGCATCACTATCCACTCCTCTGTATGTTAGTGTGGACGATGCCATCATCAGCATCACTATCCACTCCTCTGTATGTTAGTGCGGACGATGCCATCATCAGCATCACTATCCACTCCTCTGTATGTTAGTGTGGACGATGCCATCATCAGCATCACTATCCACTCCTCTGTATGTTAGTGTGGACGATGCCATCATCAGCATCACTATTCCACTCCTCTGTATGTTAGTGCTGGACGATGCCATCATCAGCATCACTATCCACTCCTCTGTATGTTAGTGTGGACGATGCCATCATCAGCATCACTATCCACTCCTCTGTATGTTAGTGTGGACGATGCCATCATCAGCATCACTATCCACTCCTCTGTATGTTAGTGCGGACGATGCCATCATCAGCATCACTATCCACTCCTCTGTATGTTAGTGCTGGACGATGCCATCATCAGCATCACTATCCACTCCTCTGTATGTTAGTGTGGACGATGCCATCATCAGCATCACTATTCCACTCCTCTGTATGTTAGTGCGGACGATGCCATCATCAGCATCACTATCCACTCCTCTGTATGTTAGTGTGGATGATGCCATCATCAGCATCACTATTCCACTCCTCTGTATGTTAGTGTGGACGATGCCATCATCAGCATCACTATTCCACTCCTCTGTATGTTAGTGCGGGACGATGCCATGATCATCAGCATCACTATCCACTCCTCTGTATGTTAGTGCTGGACGATGCCATCATCAGCATCACTATTCCACTCCTCTGTATGTTAGTGTGGATGATGCCATCATCAGCATCACTATCCACTCCTCTGTATGTTAGTGTGGACGATGCCATCATCAGCATCACTATCCACTCCTCTGTATGTTAGTGTGGACGATGCCATCATCAGCATCACTATCCACTCCTCTGTATGTTAGTGCGGACGATGCCATCATCAGCATCACTATCCACTCCTCTGTATGTTAGTGCGGACGATGCCATCATCAGCATCACTATCCACTCCTCTGTATGTTAGTGTGGACGATGCCATCATCAGCATCACTATCCACTCCTCTGTATGTTAGTGTGGACGATGCCATCATCAGCATCACTATCCACTCCTCTGTATGTTAGTGCGGACGATGCCATCATCAGCATCACTATCCACTCCTCTGTATGTTAGTGTGGACGATGCCATCATCAGCATCACTATCCACTCCTCTGTATGTTAGTGCGGACGATGCCATCATCAGCATCACTATCCACTCCTCTGTATGTTAGTGCGGACGATGCCATCATCAGCATCACTATCCACTCCTCTGTATGTTAGTGTGGACGATGCCATCATCAGCATCACTATTCCACTCCTCTGTATGTTAGTGCGGACGATGCCATCATCAGCATCACTATCCACTCCTCTGTATGTTAGTGCGGACGATGCCATCATCAGCATCACTATTCCACTCCTCTGTATGTTAGTGTGGATGATGCCATCATCAGCATCACTATCCACTCCTCTGTATGTTAGTGTGGACGATGCCATCATCAGCATCACTATCCACTCCTCTGTATGTTAGTGCGGACGATGCCATCATCAGCATCACTATTCCACTCCTCTGTATGTTAGTGTGGATGATGCCATCATCAGCATCACTATCCACTCCTCTGTATGTTAGTGTGGACGATGCCATCATCAGCATCACTATCCACTCCTCTGTATGTTAGTGCGGACGATGCCATCATCAGCATCACTATTCCACTCCTCTGTATGTTAGTGTGGACGATGCCATCATCAGCATCACTATTCCACTCCTCTGTATGTTAGTGTGGACGATGCCATCATCAGCATCACTATCCACTCCTCTGTATGTTAGTGCGGACGATGCCATCATCAGCATCACTATCCACTCCTCTGTATGTTAGTGCGGACGATGCCATCATCAGCATCACTATTCCACTCCTCTGTATGTTAGTGTGGACGATGCCATCATCAGCATCACTATCCACTCCTCTGTATGTTAGTGCGGACGATGCCATCATCAGCATCACTATCCACTCCTCTGTATGTTAGTGTGGACGATGCCATCATCAGCATCACTATCCACTCCTCTGTATGTTAGTGCGGATGATGCCATCATCAGCATCACTATCCACTCCTCTGTATGTTAGTGTGGACGATGCCATCATCAGCATCACTATCCACTCCTCTGTATGTTAGTGTGGATGATGCCATCATCAGCATCACTATCCACTCCTCTGTATGTTAGTGCGGACGATGCCATCATCAGCATCACTATTCCACTCCTCTGTATGTTAGTGTGGACGATGCCATCATCAGCATCACTATCCACTCCTCTGTATGTTAGTGCGGACGATGCCATCATCAGCATCACTATCCACTCCTCTGTATGTTAGTGTGGACGATGCCATCATCAGCATCACTATCCACTCCTCTGTATGTTAGTGTGGACGATGCCATCATCAGCATCACTATCCACTCCTCTGTATGTTAGTGTGGACGATGCCATCATCAGCATCACTATCCACTCCTCTGTATGTTAGTGCGGACGATGCCATCAGCATCACTATCCACTCCTCTGTATGTTAGTGCGGACGATGCCATCATCAGCATCACTATCCACTCCTCTGTATGTTAGTGCGCACGATGCCATCATCAGCATCACTATTCCACTCCTCTGTATGTTAGTGCGGATGATGCCATCATCAGCATCACTATCCACTCCTCTGTATGTTAGTGCGGACGATGCCATCATCAGCATCACTATCCACTCCTCTGTATGTTAGTGTGGACGATGCCATCATCAGCATCACTATCCACTCCTCTGTATGTTAGTGTGGACGATGCCATCATCAGCATCACTATCCACTCCTCTGTATGTTAGTGTGGACGATGCCATCATCAGCATCACTATCCACTCCTCTGTATGTTAGTGTGGACGATGCCATCATCAGCATCACTATCCACTCCTCTGTATGTTAGTGCGGACGATGCCATCATCAGCATCACTATCCACTCCTCTGTATGTTAGTGTGCACGATGCCATCATCAGCATCACTATCCACTCCTCTGTATGTTAGTGTGGACGATGCCATCATCAGCATCACTATCCACTCCTCTGTATGTTAGTGCGGACGATGCCATCATCAGCATCACTATCCACTCCTCTGTATGTTAGTGTGGATGATGCCATCATCAGCATCACTATCCACTCCTCTGTATGTTAGTGTGGATGATGCCATCATCAGCATCACTATCCACTCCTGTATGTTAGTGTGGACGATGCCATCATCAGCATCACTATCCACTCCTCTGTATGTTAGTGTGGACGATGCCATCATCAGCATCACTATCCACTCCTCTGTATGTTAGTGCGGACGATGCCATCATCAGCATCACTATCCACTCCTCTGTATGTTAGTGTGCACGATGCCATCATCAGCATCACTATCCACTCCTCTGTATGTTAGTGTGGACGATGCCATCATCAGCATCACTATCCACTCCTCTGTATGTTAGTGCGGACGATGCCATCATCAGCATCACTATCCACTCCTCTGTATGTTAGTGTGGATGATGCCATCATCAGCATCACTATCCACTCCTCTGTATGTTAGTGTGGATGATGCCATCATCAGCATCACTATCCACTCCTGTATGTTAGTGTGGATGATGCCATCATCAGCATCACTATCCACTCCTCTGTATGGTAGTGTGGATGATGCCATCATCAGCATCACTATCCACTCCTCTGTATGTTAGTGTGGACGATGCCATCATCAGCATCACTATCCACTCCTCTGTATGTTAGTGCGGACGATGCCATCATCAGCATCACTATCCACTCCTCTGTATGTTAGTGCGGACGATGCCATCATCAGCATCACTATTCCACTCCTCTGTATGTTAGTGCGGACGATGCCATCATCACTATCCACTCCTCTGTATGTTAGTGTGGATGATGCCATCATCAGCATCACTATCCACTCCTCTGTATGTTAGTGTGGATGATGCCATCATCAGCATCACTATCCACTCCTCTGTATGTTAGTGTGGACGATGCCATCATCAGCATCACTATCCACTCCTCTGTATGTTAGTGTGGACGATGCCATCATCAGCATCACTATCCACTCCTCTGTATGTTAGTGCGGACGATGCCATCATCAGCATCACTATTCACTCCTCTGTATGTTAGTGCGGACGATGCCATCATCAGCATCACTATCCACTCCTCTGTATGTTAGTGTGGACGATGCCATCATCAGCATCACTATCCACTCCTCTGTATGTTAGTGCGGACGATGCCATCATCAGCATCACTATCCACTCCTCTGTATGTTAGTGTGGACGATGCCATCATCAGCATCACTATCCACTCCTCTGTATGTTAGTGCGGATGATGCCATCATCAGCATCACTATTCCACTCCTCTGTATGTTAGTGCGGATGATGCCATCATCAGCATCACTATTCACTCCTCTGTATGTTAGTGTGGACGATGCCATCATCAGCATCACTATCCACTCCTCTGTATGTTAGTGTGGACGATGCCATCATCAGCATCACTATCCACTCCTCTGTATGTTAGTGCGGACGATGCCATCATCAGCATCACTATCCACTCCTCTGTATGTTAGTGTGGACGATGCCATCATCAGCATCACTATCCACTCCTCTGTATGTTAGTGCGGATGATGCCATCATCAGCATCACTATTCCACTCCTCTGTATGTTAGTGTGGATGATGCCATCATCAGCATCACTATCCACTCCTCTGTATGTTAGTGCGGATGATGCCATCATCAGCATCACTATTCCACTCCTCTGTATGTTAGTGCGGACGATGCCATCATCAGCATCACTATCCACTCCTCTGTATGTTAGTGCGGATGATGCCATCATCAGCATCACTATTCCACTCCTCTGTATGTTAGTGCGGATGATGCCATCATCAGCATCACTATCCACTCCTCTGTATGTTAGTGCGGATGATGCCATCATCAGCATCACTATCCACTCCTCTGTATGTTAGTGCGGACGATGCCATCATCAGCATCACTATCCACTCCTCTGTATGTTAGTGCGGATGATGCCATCATCAGCATCACTATCCACTCCTCTGTATGTTAGTGCGGATGATGCCATCATCAGCATCACTATTCCACTCCTCTGTATGTTAGTGCGGACGATGCCATCATCAGCATCACTATCCACTCCTCTGTATGTTAGTGCGGACGATGCCATCATCAGCATCACTATTCCACTCCTCTGTATGTTAGTGCGGATGATGCCATCATCAGCATCACTATCCACTCCTCTGTATGTTAGTGCGGACGATGCCATCATCAGCATCACTATCCACTCCTCTGTATGTTAGTGCGGACGATGCCATCATCAGCATCACTATTCCACTCCTCTGTATGTTAGTGTGGACGATGCCATCATCAGCATCACTATCCACTCCTCTGTATGTTAGTGTGGACGATGCCATCATCAGCATCACTATCCACTCCTCTGTATGTTAGTGTGGACGATGCCATCATCAGCATCACTATCCACTCCTCTGTATGTTAGTGTGGATGATGCCATCATCAGCATCACTATTCCACTCCTCTGTATGTTAGTGTGGACGATGCCATCATCAGCATCACTATCCACTCCTCTGTATGTTAGTGTGGACGATGCCATCATCAGCATCACTATCCACTCCTCTGTATGTTAGTGCGGACGATGCCATCATCAGCATCACTATCCACTCCTCTGTATGTTAGTGCGGACGATGCCATCATCAGCATCACTATCCACTCCTCTGTATGTTAGTGCGGACGATGCCATCATCAGCATCACTATTCCACTCCTCTGTATGTTAGTGTGGACGATGCCATCATCAGCATCACTATTCCACTCCTCTGTATGTTAGTGTGGACGATGCCATCATCAGCATCACTATCCACTCCTCTGTATGTTAGTGTGGACGATGCCATCATCAGCATCACTATCCACTCCTCTGTATGTTAGTGTGGACGATGCCATCATCAGCATCACTATCCACTCCTCTGTATGTTAGTGTGGACGATGCCATCATCAGCATCACTATCCACTCCTCTGTATGTTAGTGTGGATGATGCCATCATCAGCATCACTATCCACTCCTCTGTATGTTAGTGTGGATGATGCCATCATCAGCATCACTATCCACTCCTCTGTATGTTAGTGTGGATGATGCCATCATCAGCATCACTATCCACTCCTCTGTATGTTGGAGCACACTGAATAGTCTGTGGGAGGAGGTGGAGGTCCCAGAGGAGGATGAGGAAGGGGATGACATTTCCTGTAAGGTCTGAACAGGCGGGTGTCACGGGAGGGTGGAGTCCATGGACCAAGGCGGGTTCATGGTAACAGATAAAATGGTGGTGAAGGTGCCGGAGCTGAGGAACAAATGGAGGCGAAAGAGGTAATGGGCGCAGAATATTCCGGAGAAAAAGATATTGATCCCGTCTCTTTTGTCCATGGTTGGTGGAAGGAGACGGAGGAGACCAGCTTCAGTGTTACCCCTACAGCAACACAACATGGACTTGGACTGCACGGAAGCGTCCGACACGTGAGCGCCATCTTACTGCACTATCTGCAACATGATGTCCATATTGTTAGGATTAGAAATATTGCTGACTACTGGGTGACCACTCTGTGAGATCCACGGTACAAGAGTCAATTTACCAAGATGCTTCCACCCCTGGAAAGGGACACACGGATGCTGGAGTATGGAAACTTGCTTGTAGACCATCTTAACAGTAGTTTTCCACAGGACAGCAGGGAGGCACACAGCGTACATGGCAGATCTAGAATTCCAACCATGGGAACGTCGCGTCCTCAACACAGAAGCAGCAGCAGCAGTTTAAGTGCCAGAAGCAGTTTCTGTGATTTTTTTTTTTTGGACACATTTTTTACACCATCGCATGCACCAGCAGAACAAGGTAGACGTCTGACACATAGTGAATGACTGGAGAGGATGGTGCAGGAGTATCTAGAGCTCAACGTCGATGCCATAAGGGGGGGATTGGACCTGTTTGTATTTTGGTTTTCAGGAATGTAAGAGTAGCCTGAGCTCTCCAGCCACGGCTTGGCTGTTTTGGCCTGCCCGGCAGCAAGCGTTCTCTCAGAACGTGTCTTCAGCGCTGCTGGTGGTGGATTGATGGATAATGGCAGCCGCCTGTCCTCTCAAAGCATAGACTGCCTAACTGTCATAAAGATGAGCAAGTCGTGGATGTCCAGTGACTTTGCCACCCCAGTCCCAGACTGTGCAGATTAGGTGATGGTGTTGTTTCAGGCTTCTGTGGGCAAGAGGCCTACACCTGTCTGTCATCCTGCTGTCTTATGGTCAAGGTAGAAATGCTGGTTCAGGCTTTGTTGCAGGGCCGGTCCCACTCATCCAGCTTACGGCGTTGGACTATATGTAGCTTGTGCCAATTGTTGCCTGACCTTAATTTTTGGAAATGTGGAGACTCCAAGTAGGATCTCAAAATTGTGTCTTGTCTGTAGTGCCAGGGTTCTGTGAACAAGAGGCCTACGCCTGTCACTCATGCACATCTTGATTTTTTAAATGAAAATGCAAGGCCATATCCTGTGTGTTGCATGGACCATACCACCCTGCAGTGCAAACACTATGTGGGGCAACTGATGCCAGTCTCCTGCTGTTTGCCTGAATGGTTTTTAAATATCAAGACTCCAAGATAGGTCTCCAAGTTGTGTCTTGTCTGTACTGGCAGGGGCATGGGAGCACCAGCCCTACACCTGTCTCTCATCCACCTCTATATTTCTTATGTCAATAGTCTAGGAAACTAATAGCTATGCCAAAACAGAGTGGCTGCACTGTAAAACTTATTTTTGCTTTTCAACGCCCCCCCCCCCCCCCAAAGGTGTTTTTATCTGCCTTAGGTTTGGCCTCCCGTTGAATCTAATGGGGTTCGAAAAGGTTTGTTTGACGAATGTGGCGTTTGTTGGGTAAGGCTCGGCAAACTGAACTATAAAAGTTTTGCTCATCTTTGTCAGCTCTCAGATTGCAGGAGATAAGACTAGTGATCCTGGCATTCAGTCCTGGCGACGCTGGCAATCTATCCTAGTGATGCAGGCGATTGATGTTGGTGATCTTGCGAATGCTGGCAATCAATCCTGGCAAAGCTGGCGATCTGTCCTGGTGACGCTGGCGATCTATCTTTGCGATCCTTGCGACGCTGTTGATCTCTCCTGGTGACGCTGGCAATCATCGCTCTGAGGTTACCTACATGACATGTCTGGCCACTCTCCACGTGCGTCTGTAGAGTGGAGGACAGAGGAGGCCTCTGCCATTTGGGGTGACTTTGGATGTGACCACCACACCTCCTATACTCAGTCGGCAGCATCCTCACAGAGCTGACTGTTATGATTCAGTGACAGAGGAGGATCAGAAAAAGGACAAAACTCAGAAACCCAAAAAATAACCAGAGTGGCTGTAACCTTAACAGACTGCAGACCTTATACTGACACCCAACTAGAAGTAGCCGTGGGGCGAGCCTACGATGACCTGGTCACCTCGACACAGCTGGAGAACTAAATATTCTTACAGAGAGAAATATTAGAAAAGCTAATCTGCCTCGGAGCAGTCTCCAAAGATATAGATAGCCCCCCACATGTAAAGACTACGGTGATATAGGAAAACACAATACGTAGCTAGAGAATAGATTCAGCAAAGATGAGGCCCAAACTATCTGTATAGGAAAGAGCACTGTCTGCAGCATCCATAAAAACCCTAGTAAATACCAGTGTAAGGGACGTCCTGAGGTATGATGAGAATTATGACATTTAGTCATGTCAGTCAGCTACTCCAGGATGTCGCCCCCTCCCTTCCTGCTGCTTGGAGACCCAGCAAATGTAAAACTCAAGGTGTCAAAATCCAATTAGGATAGCTCTTGAACCAGCACACCCCCCGCGGAGTGAATTGCTCTACACAGGAGGGGGGAGGGAAGCTCCAGGTTTATAACCTAACTTCAAACATCTCCAGGCGATTTGGAACCTTCAGAAGAGTTTCAATTCACAACAACAAAAATGAGGGTCATATGTTCTGTGTGAGAAGCTCAGGGGCAGAGCTAGGCTGGGAAATATAACGTTAGATTATTCTCAGCTAGCAGCAGGGGGAGGGAATTCCCAGCCAGGATGATGTCACGAGGGGGGCCGTATGAGCCCAAGACAGAACAGATAAAAGTTAGGCACATTGATCTGCGCATCGTCTTTACTCGGGGGTCATGCATACTATACACATGTGAGGAAGTCCATGAAACCCTGGTCAAACGGTGCCCCCCTGCGGCCAGACGCTTAAGGTAACTGCTTGGTAACTGCTTCATCTGGCTCTGTTTGTGACCACGTCTTATCTGTAAATGTATTCTGACATATATATATATTAAATTCCATATTGTAGCATCTAGTGTACCCTTAAGGCGATTAAATATATATAATTTAATCTTGGGCTGTTCTGTTATCTCGATCCTGAATTCCACGTTTGTGGGCTCGGCGTAATAGTTATCATAATCGATTGGTGGCAGCAAGTTTATGCCAAGGATCATTGTGGGGATATCAGTGAGATCTGGGGAGGATTAGATATATTCTGCCCTCAGGAGTCAAGGGAATATATACCTTACTCTCACCGGGAACCATTCAATCATCGGCATAGTAGAATAGCGGCCTCCTTGCTTATTGTCTGGCAATTCCATAATTGGCCTGACTATAATAGGGGCACTAGAGAGCGAGTCACGTGCTCTGTCGGGTGGAGAGGGGGGTGTAACGTACACTTCCTCCCCCTTTTCCTGACAACCAGCACACCTGATGTGGAAAAATACTGAGTCTACACAGGCTCTCCCCCACTATATCAGTACTCTGGTGTTACTGTGATCCAAGAAAAACACTGATATAGAGGGACTGAATTTAGTACCAAGCATAACAAAACACAATACATAGCAGAACATGGAGCAAGGTACACGGATACTGCCAGCAGGGAATGATCCAACTCCACCAAGAACTCCACACAGGCAAAATAACAAGAAAGTGAAAACCATAAGCAGAGGTACAAAGACTAACTTATCTGAGAGGAGTTCTGGTAGACACAGAGAAAAGGGCTGGTTTCAACATGTCTTTAGCACACAGGATATACATTGTGCACCGGCAAGAAACAGGAGGAACTACTCAGTTATATAGGCCCATTCTGAATGGTCTGATTGCCAATCCTCCTCAGCTGTCTGTTTCCCATTCAGCAAGTCAACTGCGTTACCAGCACTGACCACAAGAGGGAGCCCCAAACTGGAATCTAATTCAAATGTATTCACAACAGCTGACATCAGGGGGGGAGCTGTGGGCAGGGGCCTTGAGTCCTCTGGGAAATGAGCCAGCATTGTTTGTGGCCACGCTGTCACTTCCTCATCTGCTGTGATCTCGTGATCTGCACTTGTGTGTACGGACGCCTGATGTGTGACTTGTGTGCGCGGCAGCGGCTCTGTGCAGGTCACAGTATACTGACAACCAGAGGCTGGAGGGGGCAGGGAACGCTCGTCACTGCCGTCATCCACCACGGTTGTGTGTGTGTGTATGTGTGTGTGTGTGTGTGTGTGTGTGTGTGTGTGTGTGTATGTGTGTGTATTATATTTACTTACATAATACAGGCTACTAGCTATAGAATAAAATGTTGGATGCAGGCTGTGTATATATAAAATAGAGGCTTCTGACTGCATATACAGTGGGAATGGAAAGTATTCACACCCCTTTAAATTTTTCACTGTTTCATTGCAGCCATTTGGTATTTTTTGTCATTAATGTGCACTCTGCCCCCATCCCTCATCTTTACAGAAAAAAACAGAAATGTAGAAATGTTTGCAAATTTATTAAAGAAAAACTGAGATCACACGGTCATAAGTATTCAGCCCCTTTGCTCAGTATAACACACGGTCATAAGTATTCAGCCCCTTTGCTCAGTATATCACATGGTCATTATTCAGCCCCTTTGCTCAGTATAACACATGGTGATAAGTATTCAGACCCTTTGCTCAGTATAACACATGGTGATAAGTATTCAGCCCCTCTGCTCAGTATAACACATGGTGATAAGTATTCAGACCCTTTGCTCAGTATAACACATGGTGATAAGTATTCAGCCCCTCTGCTCAGTATAACACATGGTGATAAGTATTCAGCCCCTCTGCTCAGTATAACACATGGTGATAAGTATTCAGCCCCTCTGCTCAGTATAACACATGGTGATAAGTATTCAGCCCCTCTGCTCAGTATAACACATGGTGATAAGTATTCAGCCCCTTTGCTCAGACCCTCATATGTAAGTCCCATGCTGTCCATTTCCTTGTGATCCTCCTTGAGACGGTTCTCCTCCTTCATTGGAGTGCAGCTGAGTGTAATTACACTGATAGGACGTGATTTGAAAAGGCTTTACATTTATTTACATTTTGCCCTGCGGCGTGTGCGTGCGCTGTGTTGAAGTGAACATATAGAAGGACACGCTCAGTGTTATCTTGTGAATATATAATATGTATCTGCTCTCAGGACTTCTTCTTTCTTCTTCTTTCTTCTTTTTTCTTCTTTTTTCTTCTTTTTTCTTCTTTTTTCTTCTTTTTTCTTCTTTTTTCTTCTTTTTTCCTCTTTTTTCTTCTTTTTTCTTCTTCTTTCTTCTTTTTTCTTCTTTCCTCTTCTTCTTTCTTCTTTTTTCTTCTTTTTTCTTCTTTTTTCTTCTTTTTTCTTCTTTTTTCTTCTTCTTTCTTCTTTTTTCTTCTTTCCTCTTCTTCTTTCTTCTTTTTTCTTCTTTCCTCTTCTTCTTTCCTCTTCTTCTTTCTTCTTTCATCTTCTTTCTTCTTTCCTCTTCTTCTTTCTTCTTCTTCTTTCTTCTTTCTTCTTCTTCTTCTTCTTCTTCTTTCCTCTTCTTCTTCTTTCCTCTTCTTCTTCTTTCCTCTTCTTCTTCTTTCCTCTTCTTCTTTCTTCTTCTTTCCTCTTCTTCTTTCTTCTTCTTTCCTCTTCCTCTTTCTTCTTTCCTCTTCTTCTTTCTTCTTTCCTCTTCTTCGTTCCTTTCCTTCTTTCCTCTTCTTCTTTCCTTTCCTTCTTTCCTCTTCTTCTTTCCTTTCCTTCTTTCCTCTTCTTCTTTCTTCTTCTTCTTTCTTCTTTCTTCTTCTTCTTCTTCTTCTTCTTTCCTCTTCTTCTTCTTTCCTCTTCTTCTTCTTTCCTCTTCTTCTTCTTTCCTCTTCTTCTTTCTTCTTCTTTCCTCTTCCTCTTTCTTCTTTCCTCTTCCTCTTTCTTCTTTCCTCTTCTTCTTTCTTCTTTCCTCTTCTTCGTTCCTTTCCTTCTTTCCTCTTCTTCTTTCCTTTCCTTCTTTCCTCTTCTTCTTTCCTTTTCTTCTTTCCTCTTCTTCTTTCTTCTTCTTCTTTCTTCTTCTTCTTTCTTCTTCTTCTTTCTTCTTCTTCTTTCTTCTTCTTCTTCTTCTTCTTTCCTCTTCTTCTTTCCTCTTCTTTCCTCTTCTTCTTTCCTCTTCTTTTTTCCTCTTCTTTCCGCTTTCCTCTTCTTCTTTCTTCTTTCCTCTTCTTCTTCTTTCCTCTTCTTCTTTCTTCTTTCCTCTTCTTCTTTCCTCTTCTTCTTTCTTCTTTCCTCTTCTTTCTTCTTTCCTCTTCTTCTTTCTTCTTTCCTCTTCTTCTTTCTTCTTTCCTCTTCCTCTTTCTTCTTTCCTCTTCTTCTTCTTTCCTCTTCTTCTTCTTTCCTCTTCTTCTTCTTTCCTCTTCTTCTTCTTTCCTCTTCTTCTTCTTTCCTCTTCTTCTTCTTTCCTCTTCTTCTTCTTTCCTCTTCTTCTTCTTTCCTCTTCTTCTTCTTTCCTCTTCTTCTTCTTCTTTCCTCTTCTTCTTCTTTCCTCTTCTTCTTCTTTCCTCTTCTTCTTCTTTCCTCTTCTTCTTCTTCTTTCCTCTTCTTCTTCTTCTTTCCTCTTCTTCTTCTTTCCTCTTCTTCTTCTTTCCTCTTCTTCTTTCTTCTTTCCTCTTCTTCTTTCTTCTTTCCTCTTCTTCTTTCTTCTTTCCTCTTCTTCTTTCTTCTTTCCTCTTCTTCTTTCTTCTTTCCTCTTCTTCTTTCTTCTTTCCTCTTCTTCTTTCTTCTTTCCTCTTCTTCTTGTTTCCTCTTCTTCTTTCTTCTTTCTTCTTTCCTCTTCTTCTTCTTTCCTCTTCTTCTTCTTTGCTCTTCTTCTTTCTTCTTTCCTCTTCTTCTTCTTCTTTCCTCTTCTTCTTTCTTCTTTCCTCTTCTTTCTTCTTTCCTCTTCTTTCTTCTTTCCTCTTCTTCTTTCTTCTTTCCTCTTCTTCTTCTTTCCTCTTCTTCTTCTTTCCTCTTCTTCTTCTTTCCTCTTCTTCTTTCCTCTTCTTCTTCTTTCCTCTTCTTCTTCTTTCCTCTTCTTCTTCTTTCCTCTTCTTCTTTCTTCTTTCCTCTTCTTCTTTCTTCTTTCCTCTTCTTCTTTCTTCTTTCCTCTTCTTCTTTCCTTTCCTTCTTTCCTCTTCTTCTTTCCTCTTCTTCTTTCCTCTTCCTCTTTCTTCTTTCCTCTTCCTCTTTCTTCTTTCCTCTTCCTCTTTCTTCTTTCCTCTTCTTCTTTCTTCTTTCCTCTTCTTCTTTCTTCTTTCCTCTTCTTCTTTCTTCTTTCCTCTTCTTCTTTCTTCTTTCCTCTTCTTCTTTCTTCTTTCCTCTTCCTCTTTCTTCTTTCCTCTTCCTCTTTCTTCTTTCCTCTTCTTCTTTCTTCTTTCCTCTTCTTCTTTCCTTTCCTTCTTTCCTCTTCTTTCCTCTTCTTCTTTCCTCTTCTTCTTTCTTCTTTCCTCTTCTTCTTTCTTTCCTCTTCTGCAGGCTGAAGATGAGGAGACGCCCATTGACCTCCACAGACACTTGGCCCTGCTGGACAGGCCGTTCAAGGAGCCGGTGACACGGTAATGTCCTCAATGTCGTCTTATGCTTCAGAGCCCGTGCTTCGTGGTGGGGAGGGATCTCATGAGCTGCTGTTGGTGTCGGGTGGGGGGCCACACATAAGCTGCTGGTTGTTCGTGGGGGGGAACGGGATTCAAGAGCTGCTGTCGGGGGAGGGCACATGACAACTGAGCCCCTATGGGGAGATCTGAGGAGACGAGTTGTCAGCGCTCTCCATCCAGCGCCCCCGGCTCTTGAAGAGCTCGTCCTGGAGATGGAGGAAGATGGAGGTGGTATTGTGTCCCTGGCTTGTAAGAAGCCTCGGAGCCGTCCTCACACGTCCTGCGCCGCACACAATACTGGATGTAGCAGAGTCTGGTGCGCGGCGCTCATCACTGCAGCAATAATCTGAGGGCAGCGCAGGAGTCTGTATGACCGACCTGTGATTATCATCGCTGTCCTGTTATGGGGGCAATGTTCTGTAACACTCACAATTGTTCCTATGCTCTGTGACAAATTGATGAAAATCAGATTTTTCAGCCCAATGCATGAAATGTGTGTAATGTCCATCTATCTGTGTACCTGACTGCTGTGTATATACCTCTATACTATATTTCTATGTATACAGTTGAACCCAGACGTTTTTCCCTCCGCTCTCTATACAGACACATCTGCAGGTTTTCCCTCCTCTCTCTATAGACACATCTGCAGGTTTTCCCTTCGTTCTCTATACAGACACATCTGCAGGTTTTCCCTCCTCTCTCTATAGACACATCTGCAGGTTTTCCCTTCGCTCTCTATACAGACACATCTGCAGGTTTTCCCTCCTCTCTCTATAGACACATCTGCAGGTTTTCCCTTCGCTCTCCTATACAGACACATCTGCAGGTTTTCCCTCCTCTCTCTATAGACACATCTGCAGGTTTTCCCTTCGCTCTCTATACAGACACATCTGCAGGTTTTCCCTCCTCTCCCTATACAGACACATCTGCAGGTTTTCCCTTTGCTCTCTATACAGACACATCTGCAGGTTTTTCCCTCCGCTCTCTATACAGACACATCTGCAGGTTTTCCCTCCACTCTCTATACAGACATATCTGCAGGTTTTCCCTCCGCTCTTTATACAGACACATCTGCAGGTTTTCCCTCCTCTCTCTATACAGACACATCTGCAGGTTTTCCCTTCGCTCTCTATACAGACACATCTGCAGGTTTTTCCCTCCGCTCTCTATACAGACACATCTGCAGGTTTTTCCCTCCGCTCTCTATACAGACATATCTGCAGGTTTTTCCCTCCACTCTCTATACAGACACATCTGCAGGTATTTCTCCTCTGCTCTCTATACAGACACATCTGCAGGTATTTCTCCTCTGCTCTCTATACAGACACATCTGCAAGTTTTTACCTCCGCTCTCTATACAGACACATCTGCAGGTTTTTACCTCCGCTCTCTATACAGAGACATCTGCAGGGTTTTCTCCCGTTTTATTAGGGACCAAATACCAGAATAATGAGAGAGAATGTTTTCAGGCATTTTTATTACTTTCTGCACAATGAGACGCTTCCATACAGTAAAGCTGGTGTCACACACAGCGACGACGACAACGACATCGCTGCTACGTCACCATTTTCTGTGACGTTGCAGCGACGTCCCGTCGCTGTCGCTGTGTGTGACATCCAGCAACGACCTGGCCCCTGCTGTGAGGTCGCCGGTCGTTGCTGAATGTCCAGCTTCATTTTTTGGTCGTCGCTCTCCCGCTGTGACACACACATCGCTGTGTGTGACAGCGAGAGAGCGACGAAATGAAGCGAGCGGGGAGCAGGAGCCGGCGTCTGGCAGCTGCGGTAAGCTGTAACCAGCGTAAACATCGGGTAACCAAGGGAAGACCTTTCCCTGGTTACCCGATATTTACCTTCGTTACCAGCCTCCGCCCTTGCTGTCAGTGCCGGCTCCTGCTCTCTGCACATGTAGCTGCAGTATACATCGGGTAATTAACCCTATGTGTACTGTAGCTAGGAGAGCAAGGAGCCAGCGCTAAGCAGTGTGCGCGGCTCCTGCTCTCTGCACATGTAGCTGCAGTATACATCGGGTAATTAACCCTATGTGTACTGTAGCTAGGAGAGCTAGGAGCCAGCGCTAAGCAGTGTGCGCAGCTCCCTGCTCTCTGCACTGTGACATGTAGCTGCAGTACACATCGGGTAATTAACCCTATGTGTACTGTAGCTAGGAGAGCAAGGAGCCAGCGCTAAGCAGTGTGCGCAGCTCCCTGCTCTCTGCACTGTGACATGTAGCTGCAGTACACATCGGGTTAATTAACCCGATGTGTACTGTAGCTAGGAGAGCAAGGAGCCAGCGCTAAGCAGTGTGCGCGACTCCCTGCTCTCTGCACATGTAGCGTCGTTATGATCGCTGCTGCGTCGCTGTGTTTGACAGCTAAGCAGCGATCATAGCAGCGACTTACAAGGTCGCTGTTACGTCACCGAAAATGGTGACGTAACAGCGATGTCGTTGTCGCTATGTGTGAACCCAGCTTAAGAGTACTGTGCCTTGACACAATATGGGACCGCCCATATGATGATGTCATGTCTTTGGAAGCTTCTGATAGGTTTATTGGCAACATCTGAGTTAATTACAGACACACCTGTGGATGTATTGTAATGCACACCTGACACACACGGCTTCTTTGTGAAGCATTATGGGAAAGGCAAAAGAAATCAGCCAAGATCTCAGGAGGTGAATTGTGGACTTGCACGAGTCTGGTTCATCCTTGGGTGCAATTTCCAGATACCTGAAGGTGCCTCATTCATCTGTACAAACAATTATACGCAAGTACAAACAAGATGTGAATGTCCAGCCATCACACCGCTCAGGAAGGAGACAGGTTCTGTGTACCAGAGATGAATGTGCTTTGGTCAGACATGTGCAGATCAACCCAAGAACAAAAGCAAAACCTTGTGAAGAAGCTGGAGGAAGCTGGTAACATTGTGTCATTATCCACAAAGAGACAAGTAATGTATAAACATGGGTGGAAAGGCCACTCTGCAGGAAGAAGCCATTACTCCAAAAGACACAGAAAAAGCCAAATTAATGTTAGTAAATGTGCAAAGGAAGACAGACCTTAAGTTTTGGAGACGTCCTATGGTCTGACGAGACTAAAATTGATCTGTTTGGCCATAATGACCATCATTGTGTTTGGAGGTAAAAGAGAAAAGCTTGGAAGCCTAAGAACACCATCCCAACTGTGAGTCATGTGGGGTTGTTTTGCTGCAGGAGGGACCGGTGACTTCACAAAATAGATGTCATCATGAGGAAAGAAAATTATGTGGCAATACTGAGGAACATCTCAAGACATCAGCCAGGAACTTACAGCTTGGCCGGAAATGGGTCTTCCAGATGGACAATGACCCGAAGCTACTGACAAACTGGTTACAAAGTGGCTTAAGGATAACAAAGTTAGTGTTTCGGAGTGGCCATCATAAAACCCTGATCTCAGTCCTATTGATAATGTATGGGCAAAGCTGAAAAGTCCGGTGCAAGCGGCAACCTCCAAACATGGCTCAGCTCCACCAGATCGGTCAGGAGGAATCGCCCCAAATTCCACCAACTATTGTGAGAAGCTTCTGGAAGGATCCGAAACGTTTCCCCCAAATCACAGTGTTAAAGCAATGCCACCAAATACTAATGACATGGAGGGAACTGCACTGTGCACAGGAAGAAAAATGCCTGAAAACATTCTCTTTCACTCTCTCTCGTTGTCTCTCTCTCGTTGTCTCTCTCTCGTTGTCTCTCTCTCTCGCGCTCTCTCTCTCTCGCGCTCTCTCTCTCGCGCGCTCTCTCTCTCTCGCGCTCTCTCGCGCGCGCTCTCTATCGCGCTCTCTCTCGCGCGCTCTCTCTCTCGCGCTCTCTCTCGCGCTCTCGCGCGCTCACTCTCGCTCTCTCTCGCGCTCTCGCGTTCTCGCTCTTGCTCGCTCGTTCTCGTGCTCTCTCTCGTGCTCTCTTGTTCTCGTGCTCTCTCTCTCGTGCTCTCGCGCTCTCTCTCGCGCTCTCTCTCGCGCTCTCTCGCGCTCTCTCTCGCGCTCTCTCTCGCGCTCTGTCTCTCGCGCTCTGTCTCTCGCGCTCTGTCTCTCGCGCTCTGTCTCTCGCGCTCTGTCTCTCGCGCTCTGTCTCTCGCGCTCTGTCTCTCGCGCTCTGTCTCTCGCGCTCTGTCTCTCGCGCTCTGTCTCTCGCGCTCTGTCTCTCGCGCTCTGTCTCTCGCGCTCTGTCTCTCGCGCTCTGTCTCTCGCGCTCTGTCTCTCGCGCTCTGTCTCTCGCGCTCTGTCTCTCGCGCTCTGTCTCTCGCGCTCTGTCTCTCGCGCTCTGTCTCTCGCGCTCTGTCTCTCGCGCTCTCTCTCGCGCACGCTCTCTCGCGCTCTCTCTCTCACGCACGCTCTCTCGCGCGCGCTCTCTCTCGTGTTCTGGTGCTCTCTCTTGTTCTCGTACTCTCTCTCTCTCATGCTCTCGTGCGCTCTCTCTCGCGTGCTCTCTCTCGCGCGCTCTCTCTCTCGCGCTCTCTCGCGCGCTCTCTCTCGCGCGCTCTCTCTCGCGCTCTCTCTCTCTCGCGCTCTCTCTCTCTCGCGCTCTCTCTCGCGCTCTCTCTCTCTCGCGCTCTCTCTCTCTCGCGCTCTCTCTCTCTCGCGCTCTCTCTCTCTCGCGCTCTCTCTCTCTCGCGCTCTCTCTCTCTCGCGCTCTCTCTCTCTCGCGCTCTCTCTCTCTCGCGCTCTCTCTCTCGCGCGCTGTCTCGTTCTTGCTCGCTCGTTCTCGTGCTCCCTCTCATGCTCGTTCTCGTGCTCTCTCTCTCTCGTTCTCGTGCTCTCTCTCTCTCGTTCTCGTGCTCTCTCTCTCTCGTTCTCGTGCTCTCTCTCTCTCGTTCTCGTGCTCTCTCTCTCTCGTTCTCGTGCTCTCTCTCGTTCTCGTGCTCTCTCTCTCGTTCTCGTGCTCTCTCTCTCTCGTTCTCGTGCTCTCTCTCTCTCGTTCCCGTGCTCTCTCTCTCTCGCGCTCTCTCTCGCGCGCGCTGTCTCGTTCTTGCTCGCTCGTTCTCGTGCTCTCTCTCATGCTCGTTCTCGTGCTCTCTCTCTCTCGTTCTCGTGCTCTCTCGTTCTCGTGCTCTCTCGTTCTCGTGCTCTCTCGTTCTCGTGCTCTCTCGTTCTCGTGCTCTCTCGTTCTCGTGCTCTCTCGTTCCCGTGCTCTCTCTCTCGTTCCCGTGCTCTCTCTCTCGTTCTCGTGCTCTCTCTCTCGTTCTCGTGCTCTCTCGCTCGTTCTCGTGCTCTCTCGCTCGTTCTCGTGCTCTCTCTCGCTCGTTCTCGTGCTCTCTCTCGCTCGTTCTCGTGCTCTCTCGTTCTCGTGCTCTCTCTCGTTCTCGTGCTCTCTCTCTCTCGTTCTCGTGCTCTCTCTCTCTCGTTCTCGTGCTCTCTCTCGTTCTCGTGCTCTCTCTCGTTCTCGTGCTCTCTCGTTCTCGTGCTCTCTCTCATTCTTGTGCTCTCTCTCTCGTGCTCTCTCTCTCGTGCTCTCTCTCTCGTGCTCTCTCTCTCGCGCTCTCTCTCTCGCGCTCTCTCTCTCGCGCTCTCTCTCTCGCGCTCTCGCTCTCGTGCTCTTTCTCGTGCTCTCTCGTTCTCGTGCTCTTTCTCGTGCTCTCTCTCTCGTTCTCGTGCTCTCTCTCTCTCTCGTTCTCGTGCTCTCTCTCGTTCTTGTGCTCTCTCTCTCGTGCTCTCTCTCTCGTGCTCTCTCTCTCGTGCTCTCTCTCTCGTGCTCTCTCTCTCGTGCTCTCTCTCTCGCGCTCTCTCTCTCGTGCTCTCTCTCTCGCGCTCTCTCTCTCGCGCTCTCTCTCTCGCGCTCTCTCTCTCGCGCTCTCTCTCTCGCGCTCTCGCTCTCGTGCTCTCTCGTTCTCGTGCTCTTTCTCGTGCTCTCTCGTTCTTGTGCTCTTTCTCGTGCTCTCTCTCTCTCTCGTTCTCGTGCTCTCTCTCTCTCTCGTTCTCGTGCTCTCTCTCTCGTTCTTGTGCTCTCTCTCTCGTGCTCTCTCTCGTGCTCTCTCTCTCGTGCTCTCTCTCTCGTGCTCTCTCTCTCGTGCTCTCTCTCTCGTGCTCTCTCTCTCGCGCTCTCTCTCTCGCGCTCTCTCTCTCGCGCTCTCGCTCTCGTGCTCTCTCGTTCTCGTGCTCTTTCTCGTGCTCTCTCGTTCTCGTGCTCTTTCTCGTGCTCTCTCGTTCTTGTGCTCTTTCTCGTGCTCTCTCTCTCTCTCGTTCTCGTGCTCTCTCTCTCTCTCGTTCTCGTGCTCTCTCTCTCGTTCTCGTGCTCTCTCTCTCGTTCTCGTGCTCTCTCTCTCGTTCTCGTGCTCTCTCTCTCGTTCTCGTGCTCTCTCTCTCGTTCTCGTGCTCTCTCGTTCTCGTGCTCTCTCTCTCGTTCTCGTGCTCTCTCGTTCTCGTGCTCTCTCTCGTGTTCTCGTGCTCTCTCGTGTTCTCGTGCTCTCTCGTGTTCTCGTGCTCTCTCTCTCGTGCTCTCTCTCTCTCGTGCTCTCTCTCGTGCTCTCTCGTGCTCTCTCGCTCTCTCTCGTGCTCTCTCTCTCTCGCTCTCTCTCGTGCTCTCTCTCTCGTGCTCTCTCTCTCGCGCTCTCTCTCGCGCTCACGCTCTCTCGCCCTCTCTCTCTCGCGCACGCTCTCTCGCGCGCGCTCTCTCTCGTGTTCTGGTGCTCTCTATTGTTCTCGTACTCTCTCTCTCGTGCTCTCTCGCTCTTGCGCTCTCTCTCGTTCTCGTGCTCTCTCTCTCATGCTCTCGTGCGCTCTCTCTCGCGCGCTCTCTCTCGCGCGCTCTCTCTCGTGCTCTCTCTCTCGTGCTCTCTCTCTCGCGCTCTCTCTCTCGCGCTCTCTCTCTCGCGCTCTCTCTCTCTCGCGCTCTCTCTCTCGCGCGCTGTCTCGTTCTTGCTCGCTCGTTCTCGTGCTCTCTCTCATGCTCGTTCTCGTGCTCTCTCTCATGCTCGTTCTCGTGCTCTCTCTCTCTCGTTCTCGTGCTCTCTCTCTCTCGTTCTCGTGCTCTCTCTCTCTCGTTCTCGTGCTCTCTCTCTCTCGTTCTCGTGCTCTCTCTCTCTCGTTCTCGTGCTCTCTCTCTCTCGTTCCCGTGCTCTCTCTCTCGTTCTCACGCGCTCTCTCGCGCTCTCTCTCTCGCGCTCTCTCTCTCTCGCGCTCTCTCTCTCTCGCGCTCTCTCGCGCTCTCTCGCGCGCTGTCTCGTTCTTGCTCGCTCGTTCTCGTGCTCTCTCTCATGCTCGTTCTCGTGCTCTCTCTCTCTCGTTCTCGTGCTCTCTCTCATGCTCGTTCTCGTGCTCTCTCTCTCTCGTTCTCGTGCTCTCTCTCTCTCGTTCTCGTGCTCTCTCTCTCTCGTTCTCGTGCTCTCTCTCTCTCGTTCTCTTGCTCTCTCTCTCTCGTTCCCGTGCTCTCTCTCTCTCGTTCCCGTGCTCTCTCTCTCTCGTTCTCGTGCTCTCTCTCGTGCTCGCTCGTTCTCGTGCTCTCTCGTTCTCGTGCTCTCTCGTTCTCGCGCTCTCTCTCTCGTGCTCTCTCTCTCGCGCTCTCTCTCTCGCGCTCTCTTTCTCGCGCTCTCTCTCTCGTGCTCTCTCTCGCGCTCTCTCTCTCGCGCTCTCTCTCTCGCGCTCTCTCTCTCGCGCTCTCTCTCTCGCGCTCTCGCTCTCGTGCTCTCTCGTTCTCGTGCTCTTTCTCGTGCTCTCTCGTTCTTGTGCTCTTTCTCGTGCTCTCTCGTTCTTGTGCTCTTTCTCGTGCTCTCTCTCTCTCTCGTTCTCGTGCTCTCTCTCTCGTTCTTGTGCTCTCTCTCTCGTGCTCTCTCTCTCGTGCTCTCTCTCTCGTGCTCTCTCTCTCGTGCTCTCTCTCTCGTGCTCTCTCTCTCGCGCTCTCTCTCTCGCGCGCTCTCTCTCGCGCGCTCTCTCTCGCGCGCTCTCTCTCGCGCGCTCTCTCTCGCGCGCTCTCTCTCGCGCGCTCTCTCTCGCGCTCTCTCTCTCGCGCTCTCTCTCTCGCGCTCTCTCTCGCGCTCTCTCTCGCGCTCTCTCTCGCGCGCTCTCTCTCGCGCGCTCTCTCTCGCGCGCTCTCTCTCTCGCGCTCTCTCTCTCGCGCTCTCTCTCTCGCGCTCTCTCTCTCGCGCTCTCTCTCGCGCTCTCTCTCTCGCGCTCTCTCTCTCGCGCTCTCTCTCTCGCGCTCTCTCTCTCGCGCTCTCTCTCTCGCGCTCTCTCTCTCGCGCTCTCTCTCTCGCGCTCTCTCTCTCGCGCTCTCTCTCGCGCTCTCTCTCGCGCTCTCTCTCGCGCTCTCTCTCTCGCGCTCTCTCTCTCGCGCTCTCTCTCTCGCGCTCTCTCTCTCGCGCTCTCTCGCGCTCTCTCTCTCGCGCTCTCTCTCTCGCGCTCTCTCTCTCGCGCTCTCTCGCGCTCTCTCTCTCGCGCTCTCTCTCGCGCGCTCTCTCTCGCGCACGCTCTCTCGCGCGCACGCTCTCTCTCGCGCTCTCTCTCGCGCTCTCTCGCACGCTCTCTCGCACGCACGCTCTCTCTCGTGCGCTCTCTCTCGTTCTCGTTCGCTCTCTCTCGTTCGTTCTCGTGCTCTCTCTCGTGCTCGCTCGTTCTCGTGCTCTCTCGTTCTCGTGCTCTCTCGTTCTCGTGCTCTCTCGTTCTCGTGCTCTCTCGTTCTCGTGCTCTCTCGTTCTCGTGCTCTCGTTCTCGTGCTCTCTCGTTCTCGTGCTCTCTCGTTCTCGTGCTCTCTCGTTCTCGTGCTCTCTCGTTCTCGTGCTCTCTCGTTCTCGCTCGTTCTCATGCTCTCTCTCTCGTGCTGTCTCTCTCGTGCTCGCTCGTTCTCGTGCTCTCTCTCTCGTGCTGTCTCTCTCGTGCTCGCTCGTTCTCGTGCTCTCTCGTTCTCGTGCTCTCTCTCTCGTTCTCGTGCTCTCTCTCTCGTTCTCGTGCTCTCTCTCTCGTTCTCGTGCTCTCTCTCGTGCTCTCTCTCTCGTGCTCTCTCTCGTGCTCTCTCGTTCTCGTGCTCTCTCTCGTTCTCGTGCTCTCTCTCGTTCTCGTGCTCTCTCTCGTTCTCGTGCTCTCTCTCGTTCTCGTGCTCTCTCTCGTTCTCGTGCTCTCTCTCGTTCTCGTGCTCTCTCTCGTTCTCGTGCTCTCTCTCTCATGCTCTCTCTCGTGCTCTCTCTCTCTCGTGCTCTCTCGTGCTCTCTCTCTCTCGTGCTCTCTCGTGCTCTCTCGTTCTCGTGCTCTCTCTCGTTCTCGTGCTCTCTCTCGTTCTCGTGCTCTCTCTCTCTCGTTCTCGTGCTCTCTCTCGTTCTCGTGCTCTCTCTCTCTCTCTCGTGCTCTCTCTCGTTCTTGTGCTCTCTCTCGTTCTCGTGCTCGCTCTCGTTCTCGTGCTCGCTCTCGTTCTCGTGCTCGCTCTCGTTCTCGTGCACTCGTGCGCTCGTTCTCGTGCTCTCTCTTGTGCTCGTGCTCTCTCTCGTGCTCTCTCTCTCGTTCTCGTGCTCTCTTGTTCTCGTGCTCTCTCTTGTTCTCGTGCTCTCTCTCTTGTTCTCGTGCTCTCTCTCTTGTTCTCGTGCTCTCTCTCTTGTTCTCGTGCTCTCTCTCTTGTTCTCGTGCTCTCTCTTGTTCTCGTGCTCTCTCTTGTTCTCGTGCTCTCTCTTGTTCTCGTGCTCTCTCTTGTTCTCGTGCTCTCTCTCGTGCTCTCTCTCGTGCTCTCTCGTTCTCGTGCTCTCTCTCGTGCTCTCTCTCGTGTTCTCATGCTCTCTCTCGTGTTCTCGTGCTCTCTCGTTCTCGTGCTCTCTCTCGTTCTCGTGCTCTCTCTCTCGCGCGCTCTCTCACGCGCTCTCTCTCTCGTGCTCTCTCTTGCACGCTCGCTCGTTCTCGTGCTCTCTCTCGTGCTCTCTCTCGTGCTCTCTCGTTCTCGTGCTCTCTCGTTCTCGTGCTCTCTCGTTCTCATGCTCTCTCTCTCGTTCTCGTGCTCTCTCTCTCGTTCTCATGCTCTCTCTCTCTCGTTCTCGTGCTCTCTCTCGTTCCCGTGCTCTCTCTCTCTCGTTCTCACGCTCTCTCTCTCTCGCGCTCTCTCTCGCGCTCTCTCTCGCGCTCTCTCTCGCGCTCTCTCTCGCGCTCTCTCTCTCGCGCGCTCTCTCTCGCGCTCTCTCTCTCTCGCGCTCTCTCTCGCGCTCTCTCTCGCGCTCTCTCTCGCGCTCTCTCTCGCGCTCTCTCTCGCGCTCTCTCTCGCGCTCTCTCTCGCGCTCTCTCTCGCGCTCTCTCTCTCGCGCTCTCTCTCTCGCGCTCTCTCTCTCGCGCTCTCTCTCGCGCGCTCTCTCGCGCGCACGCTCTCTCGCGCGCACGCTCTCTCTCGCGCTCTCTCTCGCGCTCTCTCGCACGCTCTCTCGCGCGCACGCTCTCTCTCGTGCGCTCTCTCTCGTTCTCGTTCGCTCTCTCTCGTTCGTTCTCGTGCTCTCTCTCGTGCTCGCTCGTTCTCGTGCTCTCTCGTTCTCGTGCTCTCTCGTTCTCGTTCTCGTGCTCTCTCGTTCTCGTGCTCTCTCGTTCTCGTGCTCTCGTTCTCGTGCTCTCGTTCTCGTGCTCTCTCGTTCTCGTGCTCTCTCGTTCTCGTGCTCTCTCGTTCTCGTGCTCTCTCGTTCTCGTGCTCTCTCGTTCTCGTGCTCTCTCGTTCTCGTGCTCTCTCGTTCTCGTGCTCTCGTTCTCGTGCTCTCTCGTTCTCGTGCTCTCTCGTTCTCGTGCTCTCTCGTTCTCGCTCGTTCTCGTGCTCTCTCTCTCGTGCTGTCTCTCTCGTGCTCGCTCGTTCTCGTGCTCTCTCTCTCGTGCTGTCTCTCTCGTGCTCGCTCGTTCTCGTGCTCTCTCGTTCTCGTGCTCTCTCTCGTTCTCGTGCTCTCTCTCTCGTTCTCGTGCTCTCTCTCTCGTTCTCGTGCTCTCTCTCGTGCTCTCTCTCTCGTGCTCTCTCTCGTGCTCTCTCGTTCTCGTGCTCTCTCGTTCTCGTGCTCTCTCTCGTTCTCGTGCTCTCTCTCGTTCTCGTGCTCTCTCTCGTTCTCGTGCTCTCTCTCGTTCTCGTGCTCTCTCTCGTTCTCGTGCTCTCTCTCGTTCTCGTGCTCTCTCTCGTTCTCGTGCTCTCTCTCGTTCTCGTGCTCTCTCTCGTTCTCGTGCTCTCTCTCTCTCGTGCTCTCTCTCGTGCTCTCTCGTTCTCGTGCTCTCTCGTTCTCGTGCTCTCTCTCGTTCTCGTGCTCTCTCTCGTTCTCGTGCTCTCTCTCGTTCTCGTGCTCTCTCTCTCTCTCTCGTGCTCTCTCTCGTTCTTGTGCTCTCTCTCGTTCTCGTGCTCGCTCTCGTTCTCGTGCTCGCTCTCGTTCTCGTGCTCGCTCTCGTTCTCGTGCACTCGTGCGCTCGTTCTCGTGCTCTCTCTTGTGCTCGTGCTCTCTCTCGTGCTCTCTCTCTCGTTCTCGTGCTCTCTTGTTCTCGTGCTCTCTTGTTCTCGTGCTCTCTCTCTTGTTCTCGTGCTCTCTCTCTTGTTCTCGTGCTCTCTCTCTTGTTCTCGTGCTCTCTCTCTTGTTCTCGTGCTCTCTCTTGTTCTCGTGCTCTCTCTTGTTCTCGTGCTCTCTCTTGTTCTCGTGCTCTCTCTTGTTCTCGTGCTCTCTCTCGTGCTCTCTCTCGTGCTCTCTCGTTCTCGTGCTCTCTCTCGTGCTCTCTCTCGTGTTCTCATGCTCTCTCTCGTGTTCTCGTGCTCTCTCGTTCTCGTGCTCTCTCTCGTTCTCGTGCTCTCTCTCTCGCGCGCTCTCTCACGCGCTCTCTCTCTCGTGCTCTCTCTTGCACGCTCGCTCGTTCTCGTGCTCTCTCTCGTGCTCTCTCGTTCTCGTGCTCTCTCGTTCTCGTGCTCTCGTTCTCGTGCTCTCTCGTTCTCATGCTCTCTCTCTCGTTCTCGTGCTCTCTCTCTCGTTCTCGTGCTCTCTCTCTCTCGTTCTCGTGCTCTCTCTCGTTCCCGTGCTCTCTCTCTCTCGTTCCCGTGCTCTCTCTCTCTCGTTCTCACGCTCTCTCTCTCGCGCTCTCTCTCGCGCTCTCTCTCGCGCTCTCTCTCGCGCTCTCTCTCGCGCTCTCTCTCGCGCTCTCTCTCGCGCTCTCTCTCGCGCTCTCTCTCGCGCTCTCTCTCGCGCTCTCTCTCTCGCGCTCTCTCGCGCTCTCTCTCTCGCGCTCTCTCTCGCGCTCTCTCTCTCTCGCGCTCTCTCTCTCTCGCGCTCTCTCTCTCGCGCTCTCTCTCTCGCGCTCTCTCTCTCTCGCGTTCCCGTGCTCTCTCTCTCGTTCTCGTGCTCTCTCTCTCGTTCTCGTGCTCTCTCGCTCGTTCTCGTGCTCTCTCGCTCGTTCTCGTGCTCTCTCTCGTTCTCGTGCTCTCTCTCGCTCGTTCTCGTGCTCTCTCTCGCTCGTTCTCGTGCTCTCTCTCGCTCGTTCTCGTGCTCTCTCGTTCTCGTGCTCTCTCTCTCGTTCTCGTGCTCTCTCTCTCGTTCTCGTGCTCTCTCTCTCTCGTTCTCGTGCTCTCTCTCGTTCTCGTGCTCTCTCTCTCGTTCTCGTGCTCTCTCTCTTGTTCTCGTGCTCTCTCTCGTTCTCGTGCTCTCTCTCTCGTTCTCGTGCTCTCTCTCTCTCGTTCTCGTGCTCTCTCTCTCGTTCTCGTGCTCTCTCTCTCGTTCTCGTGCTCTCTCTCTCGTTCTCGTGCTCTCTCTCGTTCTCGTGCTCTCTCTCGTTCTCGTGCTCTCTCTCTCGTTCTCGTGCTCTCTCGTTCTCGTGCTCTCTCGTTCTCGTGCTCTCTCGTTCTCGTGCTCTCTCGTTCTCGTGCTCTCTCTCTCGTGCTCTCTCTCTCGTGCTCTCTCTCTCGTGCTCTCTCTCTCGTGCTCTCTCTCTCTCGTGCTCTCTCTCTCTCGTGCTCTCTCTCGTGCTCTCTCTCTCTCGTGCTCTCTCTCTCTCGTGCTCTCTCTCTCTCGTGCTCTCTCTCTCTCTCTTGTTCTCTCTCTCTCTCGTTCTCTCTCTCGTTCTCTTTCTTGCACGCTCTCTCGTGCTTTCTCGTTCGCCCTCTCACACGCTTGCTCGTTCTCTCTCGCTCTCTCACGCTCGCTCGTTCTTTCTCGCTCTTGCACGCTCGCTCGTTCTCGCTCTTGCTCTTGCACGCTCTCTCGTGCTCTCTCACACTCGCTCGTTCTCTCTCTCGCTCTTGCACGCTCTCTCGTGCTCCCTCACTCTCGCACGCTCTCTCGTGCTCTCTCGCTCTCGCACGCTCTCGTGCTCTCTCGCTCTCACACTCGCTCGCTCTCGCACGCTCGTTCTCTCTCACTCTCGCTCTTGCACGCTCTCTCGCTCTCGCTCTTGCACGCTCTCTCGCTCTCGCTCTCTCACACTCGCTCGTTCTCGCTCTTGCACGCTCGTGTTCTCTCGCTCTCGCTCTTGCACGCTCTCTCGCTCTCGCTCTCTCACACTCGCTCGTTCTCTCTCTCGCTCTTGCACACTCGCTCGTTCTCTCTCTCGCTCTTGCACGCTCTCTCGTGCTCTCTCGCTCTCTCACACTCGCTCGTTCTCTCTTTCGCTCTTGAACGCTCGTTCTCTCTCGCTCTCGCTCTTGCACGCTCTCTCGTGCTCTCTCACACTCGCTCGTTCTCTCTCTCGCTCTTGCACGCTCTCTCGTGCTCCCTCGCTCTTGCACGCTCTCTCGTACGCTCTCGTGCTCTCTCGCTCTCACACTCGCTCGCTCTCGCACGCTCGTTCTCTCTCACTCTCGCTCTTGCACGCTCTCTCGCTCTCGCTCTTGCACGCTCTCTCGCTCTCGCTCTCTCACACTCGCTCGTTCTCGCTCTTGCACGCTCGTGCTCTCTCGCTCTCACTCTTGCACGCTCTCTCGCTCTCGCTCTCTCACACTCGCTCGTTCTCTCTCTCGCTCTTGCACACTCGCTCGTTCTCTCTCTCGCTCTTGCACGCTCTCTCGTGCTCTCTCGCTCTCTCACACTCGCTCGTTCTCTCTTTCGCTCTTGAACGCTCGTTCTCTCTCGCTCTCGCTCTTGCACGCTCTCTCGCTCTCGCTCTCTCACACTCGCTCGTTCTCTCTCGCTCTCGCTCTTGCACGCTCTCTCGCTCTCGCTCTCTCACACTCGCTCGTTCTCTCTCTCGCACGCTCGCTCGTTCTCTCTCGCTCTTGCACGCTCTCTCGTGCTCTCTCGCACGCTCGCTCGTTCTCTCATTCTCGTCGTTTTTTATCCCTGCGGTCGGCACATGCGCACTTCTAATCTGACGTTGTAGGGAGTTGTGGACTTGGTGCGTGCGCGCACCGCAGCCTCCGGCTCTATTTATTGCAGACACGGTGTCTGTGAATATCACTGGTCACCAGTTTGTTTCAGACACTGTCTTCAATATCATGGCGCTGCAGTTGGCGGTGTGCGCTCGCACGGACTCTGGCGTCATTTTAGTGGAGAACTCAACAACCACATGAACTGAGCGCTGCGCATGCGCCGGCCAAATAGTGTGATCCCAGCTTGGGACATGTTCACCATTATGTTATTGGTTACGGTTGTTAAAGGTCTAGATGTTCAGATCAACCAATCAGAGCTCAGCTTTCACTTTATCTCTGAAAATTGAATGCTGAAAGCTGCACTCTGGTTCCTATAGGCAACAGATCGATCTTACTGTGAGGCGATCCTCATAAATAGGGCCCCAGTTACTTCTGCAGAGGCTGTAGGCAACAGATCGATCTTACTGTGAGGCGATCCTCATAAATAGGGCCCCAGTTACTTCTGCAGAGGCTGTAGGCAACAGATCGATCTTACTGTGAGGCGATCCTCATAAATAGGGCCCCAGTTACTTCTACAGTGATACCCTTTTTATTTTAAAAATAAATAAATAGGCCCTTTGGCCAATCAGAGGGTTGTTTGCTCCCAGCTTTGGCCAATCAGAGGGTTGTTTGCTCCCAGCTTTGGCCAATCAGAGGGTTGTTTGCTCCCAGCTTTGGACAGATGGACGCGTCCAGCATTATATAGTGAATGATGTATATCTGCTGGTGTTTACTGGGTCACGTGAAATGTGTGTCTTTCGCAGGCAGAACATCGAGGAGTTACTGGACTCTTACCACGAGCAAGTCAGCGTGTGCCTGAAGAGCGAGGTGCGTGGAGCGCGTTATTCCTGCGCTGGATGTTTCATGTGCCCAGACTCTGTGCCCAGGGGGTCTCACACCAGGTCCTGATGTTTATCACCCCTGTATCACCTTGCCTGGGCTGTAGTGACCGTACGCTGCCCGGGCTGCAGTGACCGTACGCTGCCCGGGCTGCAGTGACCGTACGCTGCCCGGGCTGCAGTGGCGGTACGCTGCCCGGGCTGCAGTGGCGGTACGCTGCCCGGGCTGCAGTGGCGGTACGCTGCCCGGGCTGCAGTGACGGTACGCTGCCCGGGCTGCAGTGACGGTACGCTGCCCGGGCTGCAGTGACGGTACGCTGCCCGGGCTGCAGTGACGGTACGCTGCCCGGGCTGCAGTGACGGTACGCTGCCCGGGCTGCAGTGACGGTACGCTGCCCGGGCTGCAGTGACGGTACGCTGCCCGGGCTGCAGTGACGGTACGCTGCCCGGGCTGCAGTGACGGTACGCTGCCCGGGCTGCAGTGACGGTACGCTGCCCGGGCTGCAGTGACCGTACGCTGCCCGGGACGCGACTATACACTACTCGTGCTGGCCGATGGCGGCTGTTAATGACCACTAATTGGCTGCATGTAGTGGCTCTGCGGTGCTTCATCGCTTGTGTGCACGGCAGACTACTCTCATGTGCACAGAACGATGGTTAATATAATTGTCCTGTACACATAAAATATTCTCAGCAGCACATGCTGGTTATCCAGGACTTTGTGCTGCTGAGAATCTATCAACAGGTTTTTGCCACCTAATCTGAGAGCAGCATAACGTAGGGGCAGAGACCCTGATTCCAGCGATGTCACTTATTGTAGTTCTGATAACATCACTGATTAATCAGCAGGAGATTATCATTACAGGACTACTTGGCATGCTGCAGGTAGTCCAGCTCTGTATAACTGCTAGCTCTGCAGTAGAGGAGACAGCACACAGCTCAGTAAGGACACATCACTGGACTCAGGGGCTCTGTCCCTGCAGCATGCTGCTGTTAGATGGGGAACGCCTGCTGACGTCACAGGGACCTCACCTCCTGCTGTTCTAAAGTTTGTGAACCCCTCAGAAGTCTCCAGTTTTGCACAATTTTGCCGTCAGATGAAACGTCACCGCTCCCAACAGTGGATTAAGATTAACAAAGATTAGGACTTTGTAATTTTATAAGTGAGGAAAGTGATCCAATATTACCTAATATTACCCACCTGTGAGTTGCAGAAGTCTGTGACCCCTTTGGTCTCAGTATCCGGTGCAGCCCTTGTCAGCAATGTCTGAATCTCCCGTCTCCAGTACTTTGCGGATGAGTCCTGCACATCAGATGGGGGACTTTACCCCGCTCCTCCCTATGAAGCCTCCTGCGGATGAGTCCTGCACATCAGATGGGGGATTTTACCCCGCTCCTCCCTATGAAGCCTCCTGCGGATGAGTCCTGCACATCAGATGGGGGATTTTAGCCCGCTCCTCCCTATGAAGCCTCCTGCGGATGAGTCCTGCACATCAGATGGGGGATTTTACCCCGCTCCTCCCTATGAAGCCTCCTGCAGATGAGTCCTGCACATCAGATGGGGGATTTTACCCCGCTCCTCCCTATGAAGCCTCCTGCGGATGAGTCCTGCACATCAGATGGGGGATTTTACCCCGCTCCTCCCTATGAAGCCTCCTGCGGATGAGTCCTGCACATCAGATGGGGGATTTTACCCCGCTCCTCCCTATGAAGCCCCCTGTGGATGAGTCCTGCACATCAGATGGGGGATTTTACCCTGCTCCTCCCTATGAAGCCTCCTGTGGATGAGTCCTGCACATCAGATGGGGTATTTTACCCCGCTCCTCCCTATGAAGCCTCCTGTGGATGAGTCCTGCACATCAGATGGGGGATTTTACCCCGCTCCTCCCTATGAAGCCTCCTGCGGATGAGTCCTGCACATCAGATGGGGGATTTTACCCCGCTCCTCCCTATGAAGCCTCCTGTGGATGAGTCCTGCACATCAGATGGGGGATTTTACCCCGCTCTTCCCTATGAAGCCTCCTGTGGATGAGTCCTGCACATCAGATGGGGGATTTTACCCCGCTCCTCCCTATGAAGCCTCCTGCGGATGAGTCCTGCACATCAGATGGGGGATTTTACCCCGCTCCTCCCTATGAAGCCCCCTGCGGATGAGTCCTGCACATCAGATGGGGGATTTTACCCCGCTCCTCCCTATGAAGCCTCCTGCGGATGAGTCCTGCACATCAGATGGGGGATTTTACCCCGCTCCTCCCTATGAAGCCTCCTGCGGATGAGTCCTGCACATCAGATGGGGGATTTTAGTCCGCTCCTCCCTATGAAGCCTCCTGTGGATGAGTCCTGCACATCAGATGGGGGATTTTACCCCGCTCCTCCCTATGAAGCCTCCTGTGGATGAGTCCTGCACATCAGATGGGGGATTTTACCCCGCTCCTCCCTATGAAGCCTCCTGCGGATGAGTCCTGCACATCAGATGGGGGATTTTACCCCGCTCCTCCCTATGAAGCCTCCTGCGGATGAGTCCTGCACATCAGATGGGGGATTTTACCCCGCTCCTCCCTATGAAGCCTCCTGCGGATGAGTCCTGCACATCAGATGGGGGATTTTACCCCGCTCCTCCCTATGAAGCCCCCTGTGGATGAGTCCTGCACATCAGATGGGGGATTTTACCCCGCTCCTCCCTATGAAACCCCCTGTGGATGAGTCCTGCACATCAGATGGGAGATTTTACCCCGCTCCTCCCTATGAAGCCTCCTGCGGATGAGTCCTGCACATCAGATGGGGGATTTTACCCCGCTCCTCCCTATGAAGCCCCCTGTGGATGAGTTCTGCACATCAGATGGGGGATTTTACCCCGCTCCTCCCTATGAAGCCTCCTGTGGATGAGTCCTGCACATCAGATGGGGGATTTTACCCCGCTCCTCCCTATGAAGCCTCCTGTGGATGAGTCCTGCACATCAGATGGGGGATTTTACCCCGCTCCTCCCTATGAAGCCTCCTGCGGATGAGTCCTGCACATCAGATGGGGGATTTTACCCCGCTCCTCCCTATGAAGCCTCTTGCGGATGAGTCCTGCACATCAGATGGGGGATTTTACCCCGCTCCTCCCTATGAAGCCTCCTGTGGATGAGTCCTGCACATCAGATGGGGGATTTTACCCTGCTCCTCCCTATGAAGCCTCCTGTGGATGAGTCCTGCACATCAGATGGGGGATTTTAGCCCGCTCCTCCCTATGAAGCCTCCTGCGGATGAGTCCTGCACATCAGATGGGGGATTTTACCCCGCTCCTCCCTATGAAGCCCCCTGCGGATGAGTCCTGCACATCAGATGGGGGATTTTACCCTGCTCCTCCCTATGAAGCCTCCTGCGGATGAGTCCTGCACATCAGATGGGGGATTTTACCCCGCTCCTCCCTATGAAGCCTCCTGCGGATGAGTCCTGCACATCAGATGGGGGATTTTAGTCCGCTTCTCCCTATGAAGCCTCCTGCGGATGAGTCCTGCACATCAGATGGGGGATTTTACCCCGCTCCTCCCTATGAAGCCTCCTGTGGATGAGTCCTGCACATCAGATGGGGGATTTTACCCTGCTCCTCCCTATGAAGCCTCCTGCGGATGAGTCCTGCACATCAGATGGGGGATTTTAGTCCGCTCCTCCCTATGAAGCCCCCTGCGGATGAGTCCTGCACATCAGATGGGGGATTTTACCCCGCTCCTCCCTATGAAGCCTCCTGTGGATGAGTCCTGCACATCAGATGGGGGATTTTACCCTGCTCCTCCCTATGAAGCCTCCTGCGGATGAGTCCTGCACATCAGATGGGGGATTTTACCCCGCTCCTCCCTATGAAGCCTCCTGTGGATGAGTCCTGCACATCAGATGGGGGATTTTACCCCGCTCTTCCCTATGAAGCCTCCTGCGGATGAGTCCTGCACATCAGATGGGGGATTTTAGTCCGCTCCTCCCTATGAAGCCCCCTGCGGATGAGTCCTGCACATCAGATGGGGGATTTTACCCTGCTCCTCCCTATGAAGCCTCCTGCGGATGAGTCCTGCACATCAGATGGGGGATTTTACCCCGCTCCTCCCTATGAAGCCTCCTGTGGATGAGTCCTGCACATCAGATGGGGGATTTTACCCCGCTCTTCCCTATGAAGCCTCCTGCGGATGAGTCCTGCACATCAGATGGGGGATTTTAGTCCGCTCCTCCCTATGAAGCCCCCTGCGGATGAGTCCTGCACATCAGATGGGGGATTTTAGTCCGCTCCTCCCTATGAAGCCTCCTGTGGATGAGTCCTGCACATCAGATGGGGGATTTTACCCCGCTCCTCCCTATGAAGCCCCCTGCGGATGAGTCCTGCACATCAGATGGGGGATTTTAGTCCGCTCCTCCCTATGAAGCCTCCTGTGGATGAGTCCTGCACATCAGATGGGGGATTTTACCCCGCTCCTCCCTATGAAGCCTCCTGCGGATGAGTCCTGCACATCAGATGGGGGATTTTACCCCGCTCCTCCCTATGAAGCCTCCTGCGGATGAGTCCTGCACATCAGATGGGGGATTTTACCCCGCTCCTCCCTATGAAGCCCCCTGTGGATGAGTCCTGCACATCAGATGGGGGATTTTACCCCGCTCCTCCCTATGAAGCCTCCTGCGGATGAGTCCTGCACATCAGATGGGGGATTTTACCCCACTCCTCCCTATGAAGCCTCCTGCGGATGAGTCCTGCACATCAGATGGGGGATTTTACCCCGCTCCTCCCTATGAAGCCTCCTGCGGATGAGTCCTGCACATCAGATGGGGGATTTTACCCCGCTCCTCCCTATGAAGCCTCCTGCGGATGAGTCCTGCACATCAGATGGGGGATTTTACCCCGCTCCTCCCTATGAAGCCCCCTGCGGATGAGTCCTGCACATCAGATGGGGGATTTTACCCGCTCCTCCCTATGAAGCCTCCTGTGGATGAGTCTTGCACATCAGATGGGGGATTTTACCCCGCTCCTCCCTATGAAGCCCCCTGTGGATGAGTCCTGCACATCAGATGGGGGATTTTACCGCGCTCTTCCCTATGAAGCCTCCTGTGGATGAGTCCTGCACATCAGATGGGGGATTTTACCCCGCTCCTCCCTATGAAGCCTCCTGCGGATGAGTCCTGCACATCAGATGGGGGATTTTACCCCGCTCCTCCCTATGAAGCCTCCTGTGGATGAGTCCTGCACATCAGATGGGGGATTTTACCCCGCTCCTCCCTATGAAGCCCCCTGCGGATGAGTCCTGCACATCAGATGGGGGATTTTAGTCCGCTCCTCCCTATGAAGCCTCCTGTGGATGAGTCCTGCACATCAGATGGGGGATTTTACCCCGCTCCTCCCTATGAAGCCTCCTGCGGATGAGTCCTGCACATCAGATGGGGGATTTTACCCCGCTCTTCCCTATGAAGCCTCCTGCGGATGAGTCCTGCACATCAGATGGGGGATTTTACCCCGCTCCTCCCTATGAAGCCTCTTGCGGATGAGTCCTGCACATCAGATGGGGGATTTTACCCCGCTCCTCCCTATGAAGCCTCCTGTGGATGAGTCCTGCACATCAGATGGGGGATTTTACCCTGCTCCTCCCTATGAAGCCTCCTGTGGATGAGTCCTGCACATCAGATGGGGGATTTTACCCCGCTCCTCCCTATGAAGCCTCCTGCGGATGAGTCCTGCACATCAGATGGGGGATTTTACCCCGCTCCTCCCTATGAAGCCCCCTGCGGATGAGTCCTGCACATCAGATGGGGGATTTTACCCTGCTCCTCCCTATGAAGCCTCCTGCGGATGAGTCCTGCACATCAGATGGGGGATTTTAGTCCGCTTCTCCCTATGAAGCCTCCTGCGGATGAGTCCTGCACATCAGATGGGGGATTTTACCCCGCTCCTCCCTATGAAGCCTCCTGTGGATGAGTCCTGCACATCAGATGGGGGATTTTACCCTGCTCCTCCCTATGAAGCCTCCTGCGGATGAGTCCTGCACATCAGATGGGGGATTTTAGTCCGCTCCTCCCTATGAAGCCCCCTGCGGATGAGTCCTGCACATCAGATGGGCGATTTTACCCCGCTCCTCCCTATGAAGCCTCCTGTGGATGAGTCCTGCACATCAGATGGGGGATTTTACCCCACTCCTCCCTATGAAGCCTCCTGCGGATGAGTCCTGCACATCAGATGGGGGATTTTACCCCGCTCCTCCCTATGAAGCCCCCTGCGGATGAGTCCTGCACATCAGATGGGGGATTTTAGTCCGCTCCTCCCTATGAAGCCTCCTGTGGATGAGTCCTGCACATCAGATGGGGGATTTTACCCCGCTCCTCCCTATGAAGCCCCCTGCGGATGAGTCCTGCACATCAGATGGGGGATTTTAGTCCGCTCCTCCCTATGAAGCCTCCTGTGGATGAGTCCTGCACATCAGATGGGGGATTTTACCCCGCTCCTCCCTATGAAGCCTCCTGCGGATGAGTCCTGCACATCAGATGGGGGATTTTACCCCGCTCCTCCCTATGAAGCCCCCTGCGGATGAGTCCTGCACATCAGATGGGGGATTTTAGTCCGCTCCTCCCTATGAAGCCTCCTGTGGATGAGTCCTGCACATCAGATGGGGGATTTTACCCCGCTCCTCCCTATGAAGCCTCCTGCGGATGAGTCCTGCACATCAGATGGGGGATTTTACCCCGCTCCTCCCTATGAAGCCTCCTGCGGATGAGTCCTGCACATCATATGGGGGATTTTACCCCGCTCCTCCCTATGAAGCCTCCTGCGGATGAGTCCTGCACATCAGATGGGGGATTTTACCCCGCTCCTCCCTATGAAGCCCCCTGCGGATGAGTCCTGCACATCAGATGGGGGATTTTACCCCGCTCCTCCCTATGAAGCCCCCTGCGGATGAGTCCTGCACATCAGATGGGGGATTTTACCCCGCTCCTCCCTATGAAGCCTCCTGTGGATGAGTCCTGCACATCAGATGGGGGATTTTACCCCGCTCCTCCCTATGAAGCCTCCTGCGGATGAGTCCTGCACATCAGATGGGGGATTTTACCCCACTCCTCCCTATGAAGCCTCCTGCGGATGAGTCCTGCACATCAGATGGGGGATTTTACCCCGCTCCTCCCTATGAAGCCTCCTGCGGATGAGTCCTGCACATCAGATGGGGGATTTTACCCCGCTCCTCCCTATGAAGCCTCCTGCGGATGAGTCCTGCACATCAGATGGGGGATTTTACCCCGCTCCTCCCTATGAAGCCCCCTGCGGATGAGTCCTGCACATCAGATGGGGGATTTTACCCCGCTCCTCCCTATGAAGCCTCCTGCGGATGAGTCCTGCACATCAGATGGGGGATTTTACCCCGCTCCTCCCTATGAAGCCCCCTGCGGATGAGTCCTGCACATCAGATGGGGGATTTTACCCTGCTCCTCCCTATGAAGCCCCCTGCGGATGAGTCCTGCACATCAGATGGGGGATTTTACCCCGCTCCTCCCTATGAAGCCCCCTGCGGATGAGTCCTGCACATCAGATGGGGGATTTTAGTCCGCTCCTCCCTATGAAGCCTCCTGTGGATGAGTCCTGCACATCAGATGGGGGATTTTACCCCGCTCCTCCCTATGAAGCCTCCTGCGGATGAGTCCTGCACATCAGATGGGGGATTTTACCCCGCTCCTCCCTATGAAGCCCCCTGCGGATGAGTCCTGCACATCAGATGGGGGATTTTACCCGCTCCTCCCTATGAAGCCTCCTGTGGATGAGTCCTGCACATCAGATGGGGGATTTTACCCCGCTCCTCCCTATGAAGCCCCCTGTGGATGAGTCCTGCACATCAGATGGGGGATTTTACCCCGCTCCTCCCTATGAAGCCCCCTGCGGATGAGTCCTGCACATCAGATGGGGGATTTTACCCCGCTCTTCCCTATGAAGCCTCCTGTGGATGAGTCCTGCACATCAGATGGGGGATTTTACCCCGCTCTTCCCTATGAAGCCTCCTGCGGATGAGTCCTGCACATCAGATGGGGGATTTTACCGCGCTCTTCCCTATGAAGCCTCCTGTGGATGAGTCCTGCACATCAGATGGGGGATTTTACCCCGCTCCTCCCTATGAAGCCCCCTGTGGATGAGTCCTGCACATCAGATGGGGGATTTTACCCCGCTCCTCCCTATGAAGCCTCCTGCGGATGAGTCCTGCACATCAGATGGGGGATTTTACCCCGCTCCTCCCTATGAAGCCTCCTGCGGATGAGTCCTGCACATCAGATGGGGGATTTTAGCCCGCTCTTCCCTATGAAGCCTCCTGTGGATGAGTCCTGCACATCAGATGGGGGATTTTACCCGCTCCTCCCTATGAAGCCTCCTGTGGATGAGTCCTGCACATCAGATGGGGGATTTTACCCCGCTCCTCCCTATGAAGCCCCCTGTGGATGAGTCCTGCACATCAGATGGGGGATTTTACCCCGCTCCTCCCTATGAAACCTCCTGCGGATGAGTCCTGCACATCAGATGGGGGATTTTACCCCGCTCTTCCCTATGAAGCCTCCTGTGGATGAGTCCTGCACATCAGATGGGGGATTTTACCCCGCTCCTCCCAATGAAGCCTCCTGTGGATGAGTCCTGCACATCAGATGGGGGATTTTACCCCGCTCCTCCCTATGAAGCCTCCTGTGGATGAGTCCTGCACATCAGATGGGCGATTTTACCCTGCTCCTCCCTATGAAGCCTCCTGCGGATGAGTCCTGCACATCAGATGGGGGATTTTACCCCGCTCCTCCCTATGAAGCCTCCTGCGGATGAGTCCTGCACATCAGATGGGGGATTTTACCCTGCTCCTCCCTATGAAACCTCCTGCGGATGAGTCCTGCACATCAGATGGGGGATTTTACCCCGCTCCTCCCTATGAAACCTCCTGCGGATGAGTCCTGCACATCAGATGGGGGATTTTACCCCGCTCCTCCCTATGAAACCTCCTGCGGATGAGTCCTGCACATCAGATGGGGGATTTTACCCCGCTCCTCCCTATGAAGCCTCCTGCGGATGAGTCCTGCACATCAGATGGGGGATTTTACCCCGCTCCTCCCTATGAAGCCTCCTGCGGATGAGTCCTGCACATCAGATGGGGGATTTTACCCCGCTCCTCCCTATGAAGCCTCCTGCGGATGAGTCCTGCACATCAGATGGGGGATTTTACCCCGCTCCTCCCTATGAAGCCCCCTGTGGATGAGTCCTGCACATCAGATGGGGGATTTTACCCCGCTCCTCCCTATGAAGCCCCCTGTGGATGAGTCCTGCACATCAGATGGGGGATTTTACCCCGCTCCTCCCTATGAAGCCTCCTGCGGATGAGTCCTGCACATCAGATGGGGGATTTTAGCCCGCTCCTCCCTATGAAGCCTCCTGCGGATGAGTCCTGCACATCAGATGGGGGATTTTACCCCGCTCCTCCCTATGAAGCCTCCTGCGGATGAGTCCTGCACATCAGATGGGGGATTTTACCCCGCTCCTCCCTATGAAGCCCCCTGTGGATGAGTTCTGCACATCAGATGGGGGATTTTACCCCGCTCCTCCCTATGAAGCCCCCTGTGGATGAGTTCTGCACATCAGATGGGGGATTTTACCCCGCTCCTCCCTATGAAGCCCCCTGCGGATGAGTCCTGCACATCAGATGGGGGATTTTACCCCGCTCCTCCCTATGAAGCCTCCTGCGGATGAGTCCTGCACATCAGATGGGGGATTTTACCCCGCTCCTCCCTATGAAGCCTCCTGTGGATGAGTCCTGCACATCAGATGGGCGATTTTACCCTGCTCCTCCCTATGAAGCCCCCTGCGGATGAGTCCTGCACATCAGATGGGGGATTTTAGCCCGCTCCTCCCTATGAAGCCTCCTGCGGATGAGTCCTGCACATCAGATGGGGGATTTTACCCCGCTCCTCCCTATGAAGCCTCCTGCGGATGAGTCCTGCACATCAGATGGGGGATTTTACCCCGCTCCTCCCTATGAAGCCTCCTGTGGATGAGTCCTGCACATCAGATGGGGGATTTTACCCCGCTCTTCCCTATGAAGCCTCCTGCGGATGAGTCCTGCACATCAGATGGGGGATTTTACCCCGCTCCTCCCTATGAAGCCTCCTGTGGATGAGTCCTGCACATCAGATGGGGGATTTTACCCCGCTCCTCCCTATGAAGCCCCCTGCGGATGAGTTCTGCACATCAGATGGGGGATTTTACCCCGCTCCTCCCTATGAAGCCTCCTGCGGATGAGTCCTGCACATCAGATGGGGGATTTTACCCCGCTCCTCCCTATGAAGCCTCCTGCGGATGAGTCCTGCACATCAGATGGGGGATTTTACCCCGCTCCTCCCTATGAAGCCCCCTGTGGATGAGTCCTGCACATCAGATGGGGGATTTTACCCCGCTCCTCCCTATGAAGCCTCCTGTGGATGAGTCCTGCACATCAGATGGGGGATTTTACCCCGCTCCTCCCTATGAAGCCTCCTGTGGATGAGTCCTGCACATCAGATGGGGGATTTTACCCCGCTCCTCCCTATGAAGCCTCCTGCGGATGAGTCCTGCACATCAGATGGGCGATTTTACCCCGCTCCTCCCTATGAAGCCTCCTGCGGATGAGTCCTGCACATCAGATGGGGGATTTTACCCCGCTCCTCCCTATGAAGCCTCCTGCGGATGAGTCCTGCACATCAGATGGGGGATTTTAGCCCGCTCTTCCCTATGAAGCCTCCTGTGGATGAGTCCTGCACATCAGATGGGGGATTTTACCCCGCTCCTCCCTATGAAGCCTCCTGCGGATGAGTCCTGCACATCAGATGGGGGATTTTAGCCCGCTCCTCCCTATGAAACCTCCTGCGGATGAGTCCTGCACATCAGATGGGGGATTTTACCCCGCTCCTCCCTATGAAGCCTCCTGCGGATGAGTCCTGCACATCAGATGGGGGATTTTACCCCGCTCCTCCCTATGAAGCCTCCTGCGGATGAGTCCTGCACATCAGATGGGGGATTTTACCCCGCTCCTCCCTATGAAGCCTCCTGCGGATGAGTCCTGCACATCAGATGGGGGATTTTACCCTGCTCCTCCCTATGAAGCCTCCTGCGGATGAGTCCTGCACATCAGATGGGGGATTTTACCCCGCTCCTCCCTATGAAGCCTCCTGCGGATGAGTCCTGCACATCAGATGGGGGATTTTACCCCGCTCCTCCCTATGAAGCCCCCTGTGGATGAGTCCTGCACATCAGATGGGCGATTTTACCCCGCTCCTCCCTATGAAGCCTCCTGCGGATGAGTCCTGCACATCAGATGGGGGATTTTACCCCGCTCCTCCCTATGAAGCCTCCTGTGGATGAGTCCTGCACATCAGATGGGGGATTTTACCCCGCTCCTCCCTATGAAGCCTCCTGCGGATGAGTCCTGCACATCAGATGGGCGATTTTACCCCGCTCCTCCCTATGAAGCCCCCTGCGGATGAGTCCTGCACATCAGATGGGGGATTTTACCCCGCTCCTCCCTATGAAGCCTCCTGCGGATGAGTCCTGCACATCAGATGGGGGATTTTACCCCGCTCCTCCCTATGAAGCCTCCTGCGGATGAGTCCTGCACATCAGATGGGGGATTTTACCCCGCTCCTCCCTATGAAGCCTCCTGTGGATGAGTCCTGCACATCATATGGGGGATTTTACCCCGCTCCTCCCTATGAAGCCTCCTGCGGATGAGTCCTGCACATCAGATTGGGGATTTTACCCCGCTCCTCCCTATGAAGCCCCCTGCGGATGAGTCCTGCACATCAGATGGGGGATTTTACCCCGCTCCTCCCTATGAAGCCTCCTGCGGATGAGTCCTGCACATCAGATGGGGGATTTTACCCTGCTCCTCCCTATGAAGCCTCCTGCGGATGAGTCCTGCACATCAGATGGGGGATTTTACCCTGCTCCTCCCTATGAAGCCTCCTGTGGATGAGTCCTGCACATCAGATGGGGGATTTTACCCCGCTCCTCCCTATGAAGCCTCCTGCGGATGAGTCCTGCACATCAGATGGGGGATTTTACCCCGCTCCTCCCTATGAAGCCCCCTGCGGATGAGTCCTGCACATCAGATGGGGGATTTTACCCCGCTCCTCCCTATGAAGCCCCCTGTGGATGAGTCCTGCACATCAGATGGGGGATTTTACCCCGCTCCTCCCTATGAAGCCTCCTGCGGATGAGTCCTGCACATCAGATGGGGGATTTTACCCCGCTCCTCCCTATGAAGCCTCCTGCGGATGAGTCCTGCACATCAGATGGGGGATTTTAGCCCGCTCCTCCCTATGAAGCCTCCTGCGGATGAGTCCTGCACATCAGATGGGGGATTTTACCCCGCTCCTCCCTATGAAGCCTCCTGCGGATGAGTCCTGCACATCAGATGGGGGATTTTACCCCGCTCCTCCCTATGAAGCCTCCTGCGGATGAGTCCTGCACATCAGATGGGGGATTTTACCCCGCTCCTCCCTATGAAGCCCCCTGCGGATGAGTCCTGCACATCAGATGGGGGATTTTACCCCGCTCTTCCCTATGAAGCCTCCTGTGGATGAGTCCTGCACATCAGATGGGGGATTTTACCCCGCTCTTCCCTATGAAGCCTCCTGCGGATGAGTCCTGCACATCAGATGGGGGATTTTACCCCGCTCCTCCCTATGAAGCCTCCTGTGGATGAGTCCTGCACATCAGATGGGGGATTTTACCCCGCTCCTCCCTATGAAGCCTCCTGTGGATGAGTCCTGCACATCAGATGGGGGATTTTACCCTGCTCCTCCCTATGAAGCCTCCTGCGGATGAGTCCTGCACATCAGATGGGGGATTTTACCCCGCTCCTCCCTATGAAGCCTCCTGCGGATGAGTCCTGCACATCAGATGGGGGATTTTACCCTGCTCCTCCCTATGAAACCTCCTGCGGATGAGTCCTGCACATCAGATGGGGGATTTTACCCCGCTCCTCCCTATGAAACCTCCTGCGGATGAGTCCTGCACATCAGATGGGGGATTTTACCCCGCTCCTCCCTATGAAACCTCCTGCGGATGAGTCCTGCACATCAGATGGGGGATTTTACCCCGCTCCTCCCTATGAAGCCTCCTGCGGATGAGTCCTGCACATCAGATGGGGGATTTTACCCCGCTCCTCCCTATGAAGCCTCCTGTGGATGAGTCCTGCACATCAGATGGGGGATTTTACCCCGCTCCTCCCTATGAAGCCCCCTGTGGATGAGTCCTGCACATCAGATGGGGGATTTTACCCCGCTCCTCCCTATGAAGCCCCCTGTGGATGAGTCCTGCACATCAGATGGGGGATTTTACCCCGCTCCTCCCTATGAAGCCTCCTGCGGATGAGTCCTGCACATCAGATGGGGGATTTTAGCCCGCTCCTCCCTATGAAGCCTCCTGCGGATGAGTCCTGCACATCAGATGGGGGATTTTACCCCGCTCCTCCCTATGAAGCCTCCTGCGGATGAGTCCTGCACATCAGATGGGGGATTTTACCCCGCTCCTCCCTATGAAGCCCCCTGTGGATGAGTTCTGCACATCAGATGGGGGATTTTACCCCGCTCCTCCCTATGAAGCCCCCTGTGGATGAGTTCTGCACATCAGATGGGGGATTTTACCCCGCTCCTCCCTATGAAGCCCCCTGCGGATGAGTCCTGCACATCAGATGGGGGATTTTACCCCGCTCCTCCCTATGAAGCCTCCTGCGGATGAGTCCTGCACATCAGATGGGGGATTTTACCCCGCTCCTCCCTATGAAGCCTCCTGTGGATGAGTCCTGCACATCAGATGGGGGATTTTACCCCGCTCCTCCCTATGAAGCCCCCTGCGGATGAGTCCTGCACATCAGATGGGCGATTTTACCCTGCTCCTCCCTATGAAGCCCCCTGCGGATGAGTCCTGCACATCAGATGGGGGATTTTAGCCCGCTCCTCCCTATGAAGCCTCCTGCGGATGAGTCCTGCACATCAGATGGGGGATTTTACCCCGCTCCTCCCTATGAAGCCTCCTGCGGATGAGTCCTGCACATCAGATGGGGGATTTTACCCCGCTCCTCCCTATGAAGCCTCCTGTGGATGAGTCCTGCACATCAGATGGGGGATTTTACCCCGCTCTTCCCTATGAAGCCTCCTGCGGATGAGTCCTGCACATCAGATGGGGGATTTTACCCCGCTCCTCCCTATGAAGCCTCCTGTGGATGAGTCCTGCACATCAGATGGGGGATTTTACCCCGCTCCTCCCTATGAAGCCCCCTGCGGATGAGTTCTGCACATCAGATGGGGGATTTTACCCCGCTCCTCCCTATGAAGCCTCCTGCGGATGAGTCCTGCACATCAGATGGGGGATTTTACCCCGCTCCTCCCTATGAAGCCTCCTGCGGATGAGTCCTGCACATCAGATGGGGGATTTTACCCCGCTCCTCCCTATGAAGCCTCCTGTGGATGAGTCCTGCACATCAGATGGGGGATTTTACCCCGCTCCTCCCTATGAAGCCCCCTGTGGATGAGTCCTGCACATCAGATGGGGGATTTTACCCCGCTCCTCCCTATGAAGCCTCCTGTGGATGAGTCCTGCACATCAGATGGGGGATTTTACCCCGCTCCTCCCTATGAAGCCTCCTGTGGATGAGTCCTGCACATCAGATGGGGGATTTTACCCCGCTCTTCCCTATGAAGCCCCCTGCGGATGAGTCCTGCACATCAGATGGGCGATTTTACCCCGCTCCTCCCTATGAAGCCTCCTGCGGATGAGTCCTGCACATCAGATGGGCGATTTTACCCCACTCCTCCCTATGAAGCCCCCTGCGGATGAGTCCTGCACATCAGATGGGGGATTTTACCCCGCTCCTCCCTATGAAGCCTCCTGTGGATGAGTCCTGCACATCAGATGGGGGACTTTACCCCGCTCCTCCCTATGAAGCCCCCTGCGGATGAGTCCTGCACATCAGATGGGGGATTTTACCCCGCTCCTCCCTATGAAGCCTCCTGCGGATGAGTCCTGCACATCAGATGGGCGATTTTACCCCGCTCCTCCCTATGAAGCCTCCTGCGGATGAGTCCTGCACATCAGATGGGGGATTTTACCCCGCTCCTCCCTATGAAGCCTCCTGCGGATGAGTCCTGCACATCAGATGGGGGATTTTAGCCCGCTCTTCCCTATGAAGCCTCCTGTGGATGAGTCCTGCACATCAGATGGGGGATTTTACCCCGCTCCTCCCTATGAAGCCTCCTGCGGATGAGTCCTGCACATCAGATGGGGGATTTTACCCCGCTCCTCCCTATGAAGCCTCCTGCGGATGAGTCCTGCACATCAGATGGGGGATTTTACCCCGCTCCTCCCTATGAAGCCTCCTGCGGATGAGTCCTGCACATCAGATGGGGGATTTTACCCCGCTCCTCCCTATGAAGCCTCCTGCGGATGAGTCCTGCACATCAGATGGGGGATTTTACCCTGCTCCTCCCTATGAAGCCTCCTGCGGATGAGTCCTGCACATCAGATGGGGGATTTTACCCCGCTCCTCCCTATGAAGCCTCCTGCGGATGAGTCCTGCACATCAGATGGGGGATTTTACCCCGCTCCTCCCTATGAAGCCCCCTGTGGATGAGTCCTGCACATCAGATGGGCGATTTTACCCCGCTCCTCCCTATGAAGCCTCCTGCGGATGAGTCCTGCACATCAGATGGGGGATTTTACCCCGCTCCTCCCTATGAAGCCTCCTGTGGATGAGTCCTGCACATCAGATGGGGGATTTTACCCCGCTCCTCCCTATGAAACCTCCTGCGGATGAGTCCTGCACATCAGATGGGGGATTTTACCCCGCTCCTCCCTATGAAGCCTCCTGTGGATGAGTCCTGCACATCAGATGGGGGATTTTACCCCGCTCCTCCCTATGAAGCCTCCTGCGGATGAGTCCTGCACATCAGATGGGCGATTTTACCCCGCTCCTCCCTATGAAGCCCCCTGCGGATGAGTCCTGCACATCAGATGGGGGATTTTACCCCGCTCCTCCCTATGAAGCCTCCTGCGGATGAGTCCTGCACATCAGATGGGGGATTTTACCCCGCTCCTCCCTATGAAGCCTCCTGCGGATGAGTCCTGCACATCAGATGGGGGATTTTACCCCGCTCCTCCCTATGAAGCCTCCTGCGGATGAGTCCTGCACATCAGATGGGGGATTTTACCCCGCTCCTCCCTATGAAGCCTCCTGTGGATGAGTCCTGCACATCATATGGGGGATTTTACCCCGCTCCTCCCTATGAAGCCTCCTGCGGATGAGTCCTGCACATCAGATTGGGGATTTTACCCCGCTCCTCCCTATGAAGCCCCCTGCGGATGAGTCCTGCACATCAGATGGGGGATTTTACCCCGCTCCTCCCTATGAAGCCTCCTGCGGATGAGTCCTGCACATCAGATGGGGGATTTTACCCTGCTCCTCCCTATGAAGCCTCCTGCGGATGAGTCCTGCACATCAGATGGGGGATTTTACCCTGCTCCTCCCTATGAAGCCTCCTGCGGATGAGTCCTGCACATCAGATGGGGGATTTTACCCCGCTCCTCCCTATGAAGCCTCCTGCGGATGAGTCCTGCACATCAGATGGGGGATTTTACCCCGCTCCTCCCTATGAAGCCCCCTGCGGATGAGTCCTGCACATCAGATGGGGGATTTTACCCCGCTCCTCCCTATGAAGCCTCCTGCGGATGAGTCCTGCACATCAGATGGGGGATTTTACCCCGCTCTTCCCTATGAAGCCTCCTGCGGATGAGTCCTGCACATCAGATGGGGGATTTTACCCCGCTCCTCCCTATGAAGCCCCCTGCGGATGAGTCCTGCACATCAGATGGGGGATTTTAGCCCTCTATGAAGCCTCTTCTCTGAGATGTGGGTGGGTTCTCAGTCACCTCCTCGCCTCAGGTCCACAACCTTTCCATAGGACTCGGGGCAGGACTGCGGACGGTCCATGTGCTTTGGCTGCTGTCCCTCGTCCTCCTGAGATTCAGCGCATGGACAGAGGTCCGGATATTTTCCTGTAGACTTTTCTGGTGTAATCCATTGTCCCATCAGTGATGGTGGCCGTCCAGACGCAAACCCTGAGACCACCAGCCCGTGTGTGACTGAGGTAGGAGGTTTTATGCTGGAATTCGGGGTCTTTCTTTCTCCAGACAGAACACTTCATTTAAACCGAAAGGCTCTACTCTGATCCCATCTGTCCACAAAACCTTGTTCCAGTGGCTTCCCGTGTCCAGGTGATCTTTACCAAACTGCAGACAGGTAGAGATTGCTTTTGGAGAGCAGCAGCTTCTCATTGTAGTCCTGCCACCCTCACCATCGCTGGTCAGTGTCCTCCTGATCACTAACATTAGCTAATGAGACAGAGGCCTTTGGTTGCTTAGAGGTTACCTTGGGTTCCTTTGTGACTTCGAAGACTATCAGACACCTTCCTCTTGGAGTCATCTTTGCTTGTCGCCCGCTGCTGAGGGAGGTAATAATGGTCTTGAATCTCCTCCATTTCTGCACAATCTTTCTGTCTGCAGATTGGTGGACTCCAAACACTAGAGGGGGTTGGTAGCTGTTCCCATCCTGATGAGCATCCACAGCTCTTCTTCTCAGGTTCTCAGAAGTGTCCTGTGATCTGTTCTTTAATTAGATTAGGTGGACCACTCGCCCTTATTGTCCTCCTGCTGACTGACGTTTCCTTCACACTATTTGTTAGAGGGTCACATACTTTGGCCACTCGCAGAATTGTGGTATTGGATCATTTTCATCATTTAAAAATGGCCGTTTGATGTTTGTGACCCATTTATTTGATTTGGGTCTTAGCCACACAAGTAACAATCTGATGTATTAGTCAGATTTGTGCAGGAATGTGAAAGCTGCTGTGGGATTGACGAGCTGCCCGCAGTGGTGTGGAGATGTAGACTGGGCATGGTTGACTAGCTGCCCGCAGTGGTGTGGAGATGTAGACTGGGCATGGTTGACTAGCTGCCCGCAGTGGTGTGGAGATGTAGACTGGGCATGGTTGACTAGCTGCCCGCAGTGGTGTGGAGATGTAGACTGGGCGTGGTTGACTAGCTACCGGCAGCAGTGTGGAGTTGTAGACTGGGCGTGGTTGACTGGCTGCCCGCAGTGGTGTGGAGATGTAGACTGGGCGTGGTTGACTAGCTACTGGCAGCAGTGTGGAGATATAGACTGGGCGTGGTTGACTAGCTGCCCGCAGTGGTGTGGAGATGTAGACTGGGCGTGGTTGACTAGCTACCGGCAGCAGTGTGGAGATGTCAACCACGCCCAGGCATATCGTCTACGAGCTGCTGGCAGCAGTGTGTAGATGTAGACGATATGCCTGGGTGTGGTTGACGAGCTGCCGGCACCAGTGTGGAGATGTAGACTGCCTGGGCGTGGTTGACTAGCTGGCTGTGTGGAGGGGTCAGATGTAGACAATGTGCCTGGGCGTGGTTGACGAGCTGCCGGCAGTGTTGTGGAGGGGTCAGATGTGGACTTTGTGCCTGGGCGTGGTTGATGAGCTGCCGGCGACGGTCTGGAGGGGTCAGATGTAGACTGTGCCTAGGCGTGGTTGATGAGCTGCCGGCGGCGGTGTGGAGGGGTCAGATTTAGGCGATGTGTCTGGGCGTGGTTGATGAGCTGCTGGCAGTAGTGTGGAGGGGGCGTATGGGCGTGGTTGAGCTGCCGGCAGTGGTGTGGAGGGGTCAGATTTAGGCGATGTGTCTGGGCGTGGTTGAGCTGCCGGCATTGGTGTGGAGGGGGCAGATGTGGACGATGTGCCTGGGCGTGGTTGAGCTGCCGGCAGTGGTGTGGAGGGGTCAGATTTAGGCGATGTGCCTGGGCGTGGTTGAGCTGCCGGCAGTGGTGTGGAGGGGTCAGATTTAGGCGATGTGCCTGGGCGTGGATGAGCTGCCGGCAGTGGTGTGGAGGGGTCAGATTTAGGCGATGTGTCTGGGCGTGGTTGAGCTGCTGGCAGTGGTGTGGAGGGGTCAGATTTAGGCGATGTGCCTGGGCGTGGATGAGCTGCCGGCAGTGGTGTGGAGGGGTCAGATTTAGGCGATGTGTCTGGGCGTGGTTGAGCTGCCGGCAGTGGTGTGGAGGGGTCAGATTTAGGAGATGTGTCTGGGCGTGGTTGAGCTGCTGGCAGTGGTGTGGAGGGGTCAGATTTAGGCGATGTGCCTGGGCGTGGATAAGCTGCCGGCAGTGGTGTGGAGGGTCAGATTTAGGTGATGTGTCTGGGCGTGGTTGAGCTGCTGGCAGTGGTGTGGAGGGGTCAGATTTAGGCAATGTGCCTGGGCATGGGTGATGAGCTGCTGGCAGTGGTGTGGAGGGGTCAGATTTAGGCAATGTGCCTGGGCGTGGTTGATGAGCTGCCAGCAGTGGTGTGGAGGGGTCAGATTTAGGCGATGTGCCTGGGCGTGGTTGATGAGCTGCCACCAGTGGTGTGGAGGGGACAGATTTAGGCGATGTGCCTGGGCGTGGTTGATGAGCTGCCAGCAGTGGTGTGGAGGGGTCAGATTTAGGCGATGTGCCTGGGCGTGGTTGAGCTGCTGGCAGTGGTGTGGAGGGGTCAGATTTAGGCGATGTGCCTGGGCGTGGTTGATGAGCTGCCGGCAGTGGTGTGGAGGTGTCAGATTTAGGCGATGTGTCTGGGCGTGGTTGATGAGCTGCCAGCAGTGGTGTGGAGGGGTCAGATTTAGGCGATGTGCCTGGGCGTGGTTGAGCTGCTGGCAGTGATGTGGAGGGGTCAGATTTAGGCGATGTCCCTGGGCGTGGATGAGCTGCCGGCAGTGGTGTGGAGGGGTCAGATTTAGGCGATGTGCCTGGGCGTGGATAAGCTGCCGGCAGTGGTGTGGAGGGGTCAGATTTAGGCGATGTGTCTGGGCATGGTTGAGCTGCCGGCAGTGGTGTGGAGGGGTCAGATTTAGGCGATGTGTCTGGGCGTGGATGAGCTGCCGGCAGTGGTGTGTAGGGGTCAGATTTAGGCGGTGTCTGGGCGTGGTTGAGCTGCCGGCATTGGTGTGGAGGAGTCAGATTTAGGTGATGTGTCTGGGCGTGGTTGAGCTGCCGGCAGTGGTCTGGAGGGGTCAGATTTAGGCGATGTGTCTGGGCGTGGTTGAGCTGCCGGCAGTGGTCTGGAGGGGTCAGATTTAGGCGATGTGTCTGGGCGTGGTTGAGCTGCCGGCAGTGGTCTGGAGGGGTCAGATTTAGGCGATGTGTCTGGGCGTGGTTGAGCTGTCGGCAGTGGTGTGGAGGGGTCAGATTTAGGCGATGTGTCTGGGCGTGGTTGAGCTGCCGGCAGTGGTCTGGAGGGGTCAGATTTAGGCGATGTGTCTGGGCGTGGTTGAGCTGCCGGCAGTGGTCTGGAGGGGTCAGATTTAGGCGATGTGTCTGGGCGTGGTTGAGCTGCCGGCAGTGGTGTGGAGGGGTCAGATTTAGGCGATGTGTCTGGGCGTGGTTGAGCTGCCGGCAGTGGTGTGGAGGGGTCAGATTTAGGCGATGTGTCTGGGCGTGGTTGAGCTGCCGGCAGTGGTCTGGAGGGGTCAGATTTAGGCGATGTGTCTGGGCGTGGTTGAGCTGCCGGCAGTGGTCTGGAGGGGTCAGATTTAGGCGATGTGTCTGGGCGTGGTTGAGCTGCCGGCAGTGGTGTGGAGGGGTCAGATTTAGGCGATGTGTCTGGGCGTGGTTGAGCTGCCGGCAGTGGTGTGGAGGGGTCAGATTTAGGCGATGTGTCTGGGCGTGGTTGAGCTGCTGGCAGTGGTGTGGAGGGGTCAGATTTAGGTGATGTGTCTGGGCGTGGTTGAGCTGTTGGCAGTGGTGTGGAGGGGTCAGATTTAGGTGATGTGTCTGGGCGTGGTTGAGCTGTTGGCAGTGGTGTGGAGGGGTCAGATTTAGGCGATGTGTCTGGGCGTGGTTGAGCTGTTGGCAGTGGTGTGGAGGGGTCAGATTTAGGTGATGTGTCTGGGCGTGGTTGAGCTGTCGGCAGTGGTCTGGAGGGGTCAGATTTAGGCGATGTGTCTGGGCGTGGTTGAGCTGCCGGCAGTGGTCTGGAGGGGTCAGATTTAGGCGATGTGTCTGGGCGTGGTTGAGCTGCCGGCAGTGGTGTGGAGGGGTCAGATTTAGGCGGTGTCTGGGCGTGGTTGAGCTGCCGGCAGTGGTGTGGAGGGGTCAGATTTAGGCGATGTGTCTGGGCGTGGTTGAGCTGCCGGCAGTGGTGTGGAGGGGTCAGATTTAGGCGATGTGTCTGGGCGTGGTTGAGCTGCCGGCAGTGGTGTGGAGGGGTCAGATTTAGGCGATGTGTCTGGGCGTGGTTGAGCTGCCGGCAGTGGTCTGGAGGGGTCAGATTTAGGCGATGTGTCTGGGCGTGGTTGAGCTGCCGGCAGTGGTGTGGAGGGGTCAGATTTAGGCGATGTGTCTGGGCGTGGTTGAGCTGCCGGCAGTGGTGTGGAGGGGTCAGATTTAGGCGATGTGTCTGGGCGTGGTTGAGCTGCCGGCAGTGGTGTGGAGGGGTCAGATTTAGGCGGTGTCTGGGCGTGGTTGAGCTGCCGGCAGTGGTGTGGAGGGGTCAGATTTAGGCGATGTGTCTGGGCGTGGTTGAGCTGCCGGCAGTGGTGTGGAGGGGTCAGATTTAGGCGATGTGTCTGGGCGTGGTTGAGCTGCCGGCAGTGGTGTGGAGGGGTCAGATTTAGGCGATGTGTCTGGGCGTGGTTGAGCTGCCGGCAGTGGTCTGGAGGGGTCAGATTTAGGCGATGTGTCTGGGCGTGGTTGAGCTGCCGGCAGTGGTCTGGAGGGGTCAGATTTAGGCGATGTGTCTGGGCGTGGTTGAGCTGCCGGCAGTGGTGTGGAGGGGTCAGATTTAGGCGATGTGTCTGGGCGTGGTTGAGCTGCCGGCAGTGGTGTGGAGGGGTCAGATTTAGGCGATGTGTCTGGGCGTCCTGGACTCGTATTCATATGGTCCTCTCCTTTCTCCAGAGTAATCCATACCGAGCTGCAGACCAGGTCCTGAAAGTGGTGAGGAGCCTGTGCCGGACGGTGGACAGTGTGGAGACGCCAGCCATTACGGAGTGTGTGAAGAAGCTGCGCAGAGCCGTGAACCTGCCGCGCATGCGCAGTGTGGAGGTGAGTGCGGCCGCCTTTGTCTAAGCCTTAGGCACTTCTCTTTGGGAGACTCCTGTGTGCTGAACCTCCTGTGTGTTTCTAGGGTCCCTGCAGTCCTGGAAGTAACCATGTGGCCCCAGATGGTGAGGCTCTGCCGCGCTGGTCTGTGCTTCTGCCACTATGGCGAGTGTTCATGTGGGTGATCTTTCTCCGGCAGCTTCTCCAGGAGGTGACGGTCCTCTACAAGAGAGTCTCAGCCAGTTAACCACTGCTATCCACTCGCTGCTACAGCTGCATTTCACCTCCTGCAGCCCTGCTCAGGAGCCCACCGACACGAGACCCCGGCAGGACGCCCGCACCTCGGCTGAACATCTCCAGTTCACTATATATGCAGCCCATGGTGTCCCCACAGGCTGGGTTTCCAGGTGAGGTGACTGCCCTCTCATCCCAGCATTTCACAGCTACATAATCTGATAAACAGGCTGTAGGGAGCGCAGGGGCCGACGGTGCGGAGCGCGGTGGCAGACGGTGCTGGGGGCGGGGGCCGACGGTGCGGATCGAGGGGTTGACGGTGCGGAGTGCTGCGGGCGGGGTCCTTTGGTGCGGATCGCGGGGTCCTATGGTGCGGATCTCGGTGGCAGACGGTGCTGAGTGCTGGGGGCGGGGTCCTATGGTGCGGATCGCGAGGTCCTATGGTGCGGATCTCGGTGGCAGACGGTGCTGGGGGCGGGGTCCTATGGTGCGGATCGCGGTGGCAGACGGTGCTGGTGGCGGGGGCCGACGGTGCGGATCGCGGTGGCCGACGGTGTGGAGTGCAGGGGCAGACTGTGCTGGGGGCGGGGGCCGACGGTGCGGATCGTGGGGCCTGACAATCTGCCATATCTGCATGTGATACAGCTGTAATCAGGAGCTCTGAAGGAGAAAGTATAAAGTGATATCTAGTCAATATGGAAGGTAAATAAAATAACTTTTATTGAATATAAGTAAAAAATGTTTTCAGTTACGTACAACACGAGAGGGCAAAAACCGCTACAACCGCGGTCATAACACACAGTGGTAGAATCAAGACGTCATGCGCCGTAGATACTGAGCAATGTCATGGCGTATACATGGTGTGATACAAAAAACAAGACAATCAGAAGCTGTGATGGAAACGTATCCACTGCTGATGAGAGACGGCACCAAGATGGGTCATAAACAGAAGGGCCAGATACAGGGGGTCCAGGGCTGCTGTGTGCTTGGGCCAGATACAGGGGGTCCAGGGTTGCTATGTGCTCGGTCCAGATACAGGGGGTCCAGGGCTGCTGTGTGCTCGGGCCAGATACAGGGGGTCCAGGGTTGCTATGTGCTCGGGCCAGATACAGGGGGTCCAGGGCTGCTGTGTGCTCGGGCCAGAGACAGGGGGTCTAGGGCTGCTGTGTGGTCGGGCCATATACATGGGGTCTGTATGTTATCATGTTATATATCCAGAGATGAGATGGCACGGTGTGGCTTTCCAGATCTCCCGCACCATGCCCCCCCTACAAGAGCACATACAGCCGGCCAATAAAACCACAAACTGATGTGTAAAATATAAGTGTGTCTCAGAAGGGAAGGCGGCCATTGAGCTCTGTGTGAACCTCCGGCTCAATTTTCTCCCAGGTCGGGGATTGACTGGTCGCACTGGTGAGACTGGGGGAGCACAGACCCCAGCTTTACATCTCGTCAGTTACAGCATCGCTTGGGGGGATATTTTTTCTGCTCTGCCCTAGTAGTGTACTGCGCAGCCGCCGTGTCAGGTGTAGTGTACTGCGCAGCCGCCGTGTCAGGTGTAGTATACTGCGCAGCCGCCGTGTCAGGTGTAGTATACTGCGCAGCCGCCGTGTCAGGTGTAGTATACTGCGCAGCCGCCGTGTCAGGTGTAGTATACTGCGCAGCCGCCGTGTCATGTGTAGTATACTGCGCAGCCGCCGTGTAGTATACTGCGCAGCCGCCGTGTCAGGTGTAGTATACTGCGCAGCCGCCGTGTCAGGTGTAGTATACTGCGCAGCCGCTGGGTCAGGTGTAGTATACTGCGCAGCCGCTGTGTCAGGTCTTCCTGGTGCCAGAAGTAACTGTCACAAGCTCTCTATGTTGGCCTGGGCATCGTTCTACCCCCACTCCCCCGACCCCTGGTTCTAGCTCTCATTCCCCCGACCCCTGGTTCTAGCTCTCATTCCCCCGACCCCTGGTTCTAGCTCTCATTCCCCCGACCCCTGGTTCTAGCTCTCATTCCCCCGACCCCTGGTTCTAGCTCTCATTCCCCCGACCCCTGGTTCTGGCTCCCTTTCCCCTGGCTCCTGGTTTGGGCTCCTCGCTTTCCTCGCTGACCTCTCATTCCCTCCCCCGGCCCCTGGTTCTGGCTCTCATTCCCCCGGCCCCTGGTTCTGGCTCTCATTCTCCCGGCCCCTGGTTCTGGCTCTCATTCCCCCGGCCCCTGGTTTTGGCTCTCATTCCCCCGGCCCCTGGTTCTGGCTTTCATTCCCCCGGCCCCTGGTTCTGGCTCTCATTCCCCCGACCCCTGGTTCTAGCTCTCATTCCCCCGACCCCTGGTTCTAGCTCTCATTCCCCCGACCCCTGGTTCTAGCTCTCATTCCCCCGACCCCTGGTTCTAGCTCTCATTCCCCCGACCCCTGGTTCTAGCTCTCATTCCCCCGACCCCTGGTTCTAGCTCTCATTCCCCCGACCCCTGGTTCTAGCTCTCATTCCCCCGACCCCTGGTTCTGGCTCCCTTTCCCCTGGCTCCTGGTTTGGGCTCCTCGCTTTCCTCGCTGACCTCTCATTCCCTCCCCCGGCCCCTGGTTCTGGCTCTCATTCCCCCGACCCCTGGTTCTGGCTCTCATTCCCCCGACCCCTGGTTCTGGCTCCCTTTCCCCTGGCTCCTGGTTTGGGCTCCTCGCTTTCCTCGCTGACCTCTCATTCCCTCCCCCGGCCCCTGGTTCTGGCTCTCATTCCCCCGGCCCCTGGTTCTGGCTCTCATTCCCCCGGCCCCTGGTTTTGGCTCTCATTCCCCCGGCCCCTGGTTCTGGCTTTCATTCCCCCGGCCCCTGGTTCTGGCTCTCATTCCCCCGGCCCCTGGTTCTGGCTCTCATTCCCCTGGCCCCTGGTTCTGGCTCTCATTCCCCTGGCCCCTGGTTCTGGCTCTCATTCCCCCGGCCCCTGGTTCTGGCTCTCATTCCCCCGGCCCCTGGTTCTGGCTCTCATTCCCCTGGCCCCTGGTTCTGGCTCTCATTCCCCTGGCCCCTGGTTCTGGCTCTCATTCCCCTGGCCCCTGGTTCTAGCTCTCATTCCCCCCGGCCCCTGGTTCTGACTCTCATTCCCCTGGCCCCTGGTTCTGGCTCTCATTCCCCTGGCCCCTGGTTCTGGCTCTCATTCCCCCGGCCCCTGGTTCTGGCTCTCATTCCCCCGGCCCCTGGTTCTGGCTCTCATTCCCCCGGCCCCTGGTTCTGGCTCTCATTCCCCCGGCCCCTGGTTCTGGCTCTCATTCCCCCGGCCCCTGGTTCTGGCTCTCATTCCCCCGGCCCCTGGTTCTGGCTCTCATTCCCCCGGCCCCTGGTTCTGGCTCTCATTCCCCCGGCCCCTGGTTCTGGCTCTCATTCCCCCGGCCCCTGGTTCTGGCTCTCATTCCCCCGGCCCCTGGTTCTGGCTCTCATTCCCCCGGCCCCTGGTTCTGGCTCTCATTCCCCCGGCCCCTGGTTCTGGCTCTCATTCCCCCGGCCCCTGGTTCTGGCTCTCATTCCCCCGGCCCCTGGTTCTGGCTCTCATTCCCCTGGCCCCTGGTTCTGGCTCTCATTCCCCTGGCCCCTGGTTCTGGCTCTCATTCCCCCGGCCCCTGGTTCGGGCTCCTCGCTTTCCTTGCTGACACCTTGTTCCCTCCCCCGGCCCCTGGTTCGGGCTCCTCGCTTTCCTCGCTGACCCCTCGTTCCCTCCCCCGGCCCCTGGTTCGGGCTCCTCGCTTTCCTCGCTGACCCCTCGTTCCCTCCCCCGGTCCCTGGTTCGGGCTCCTCGCTTTCCTCCCTGACCCCTCGTTCCCTCCCCTGGCCCCTGGTTCGGGCTCCTCGCTTTCCTCGCTGACCCCTCGTTCCCTCCCCCGGTCCCTGGTTCGGGCTCCTCGCTTTCCTTGCTGACACCTTGTTCCCTTCCCCGGCCCCTGGTTCGGGCTCCTCGCTTTCCTCGCTGACCCCTCGTTCCCTCCCCCGGCCCCTGGTTCGGGCTCCTCGCTTTCCTCGCTGACCCCTCGTTCCCCCCCCCCGGCCCCTGGTTCGGGCTCCTCGCTTTCCTCGCTGACACCTCGTTCCCTCCCCCGGCCCCTGGTTCGGGCTCCTCGCTTTCCTCCCTGACCCCTCGTTCCCTCCCCTGGCCCCTGGTTCGGGCTCCTCGCTTTTCTCGCTTTCCTCCCTGACCCCTCGTTCCCTCCCCTGGCCCCTGGTTCGGGCTCCTCGCTTTCCTCGCTGACCCCTCGTTCCCTCCCCCGGCCCCTGGTTCGGGCTCCTCGCTTTCCTTGCTGACACCTTGTTCCCTCCCCCGGCCCCTGGTTCGGGCTCCTCGCTTTCCTCGCTGACCCCTCGTTCCCTCCCCCGGCCCCTGGTTCGGGCTCCTCGCTTTCCTCGCTTTCCTCGCTGACCCCCTCGTTCCCTCCCCTGGCCCCTGGTTTGGGCTCCTCGCTTTCCTCGCTGACCCCTCGTTCCCTCCCCCGGCCCCTGGTTCGGGCTCCTCGCTTTCCTCGCTTTCCTCGCTGACCCCTCGTTCCCTCCCCTGGCCCCTGGTTCGGGCTCCTCGCTTTCCTCCCTGACCCCTCGTTCCCTCCCCCGGCCCCTGGTTCGGGCTCCTCGCTTTCCTCGCTGACCCCTCGTTCCCTCCCCCGGCCCCTGGTTCGGGCTCCTCGCTTTCCTCGCTTTCCTCGCTGACCCCTCGTTCCCTCCCCTGGCCCCTGGTTTGGGCTCCTCGCTTTCCTCGCTGACCCCTCGTTCCCTCCCCCGGCCCCTGGTTCGGGCTCCTCGCTTTCCTCCCTGACCCCTCGTTCCCTCCCCTGGCCCCTGGTTCGGGCTCCTCGCTTTCCTCGCTTTCCTTGCTGACACCTTGTTCCCTCCCCCGGCCCCTGGTTCGGGCTCCTCGCTTTCCTCGCTTTCCTCGCTGACCCCTCGTTACCTCCCCTGGCCCCTGGTTCGGGCTCCTCGCTTTCCTTGCTGACACCTTGTTCCCTCCCCCGGCCCCTGGTTCGGGCTCCTCGCTTTCCTCGCTGACCCCTCGTTCCCTCCCCCGGCCCCTGGTTCGGGCTCCTCGCTTTCCTCGCTTTCCTTGCTGACACCTTGTTCCCTCCCCCGGCCCCTGGTTCGGGCTCCTCGCTTTCCTCGCTTTCCTCGCTGACCCCTCGTTACCTCCCCTGGCCCCTGGTTCGGGCTCCTCGCTTTCCTTGCTGACACCTTGTTCCCTCCCCCGGCCCCTGGTTCGGGCTCCTCGCTTTCCTCCCTGACCCCTCGTTCCCTCCCCTGGCCCCTGGTTCGGGCTCCTCGCTTTCCTTGCTGACCCCTCGTTCCCTCCCCCGGCCCCTGGTTCGGGCTCCTCGCTTTCCTCGCTTTCCTTGCTGACACCTTGTTCCCTCCCCCGGCCCCTGGTTCGGGCTCCTCGCTTTCCTCGCTGACACCTTGTTCCCTCCCCCGGCCCCTGGTTCGGGCTCCTCGCTTTCCTCGCTTTCCTCGCTGACCCCTCGTTCCCTCCCCTGGCCCCTGGTTCGGGCTCCTCGCTTTCCTCGCTGACCCCTCGTTCCCTCCCCCGGCCCCTGGTTCGGGCTCCTCGCTTTCCTCGCTTTCCTCCCTGACCCCTCGTTCCCTCCCCTAGCCCCTGGTTCGGGCTCCTCGCTTTCCTCCCTGACCCCTCGTTCCCTCCCCTGGCCCCTGGTTCGGGCTCCTCGCTTTCCTCGCTGACCTCTCGTTCCCTCCCCCGGCCCCTGGTTTGGGCTCCTCGCTTTCCTCGCTGACCCCTCGTTCCCTCCCCCGGCCCCTGGTTCGAGCTCCTCGCTTTCCTCCCTGACCCCTCGTTCCCTCCCCCGGCCCCTGGTTCGGGCTCCTCGCTTTCCTCCCTGACCCCTCGTTCCCTCCCCCGGCCCCTGGTTCGGGCTCATCGCTTTCCTCCCTGACCCCTCGTTCCCTCCCCTAGCCCCTGGTTCGGGCTCCTCGCTTTCCTCGCTGACCCCTCGTTCCCTCCCCTGGCCCCTGGTTCGAGCTCCTCGCTTTCCTCCCTGACCCCTCGTTCCCTCCCCTAGCCCCTGGTTCGGGCTCCTCGCTTTCCTCCCTGACCCCTCGTTCCCTCCCCTAGCCCCTGGTTCGGGCTCCTCGCTTTCCTTGCTGACACCTTGTTCCCTCCCCCGGCCCCTGGTTCGGGCTCCTCGCTTTCCTCGCTGACCCCTCGTTCCCTCCCCCGGTCCCTGGTTCGGGCTCCTCGCTTTCCTTGCTGACACCTTGTTCCCTCCCCCGGCCCCTGGTTCGGGCTCCTCGCTTTCCTCGCTTTCCTCGCTGACCCCTCGTTCCCTCCCCTGGCCCCTGGTTCGGGCTCCTCGCTTTCCTCCCTGACCCCTCGTTCCCTCCCCCGGCCCCTGGTTCGGGCTCCTCGCTTTCCTCCCTGACCCCTCGTTCCCTCCCCTAGCCCCTGGTTCGGGCTCCTCGCTTTCCTCCCTGACCCCTCGTTCCCTCCCCTAGCCCCTGGTTCGGGCTCCTCGCTTTCCTCGCTGACCCCTCGTTCCCTCCCCTGGCCCCTGGTTCGGGCTCCTCGCTTTCCTCGCTGACCTCTCGTTCCCTCCCCCGGCCCCTGGTTCGGGCTCCTCGCTTTCCTCGCTGACCCCTCGTTCCCTCCCCCGGCCCCTGGTTCGAGCTCCTCGCTTTCCTCCCTGACCCCTCGTTCCCTCCCCCGGCCCCTGGTTCGAGCTCCTCGCTTTCCTCCCTGACCCCTCGTTCCCTCCCCCGGCCCCTGGTTCGGGCTCCTCGCTTTCCTCCCTGACCCCTCGTTCCCTCCCCTAGCCCCTGGTTCGGGCTCCTCGCTTTCCTCGCTGACCCCTCGTTCCCTCCCCTAGCCCCTGGTTCGGGCTCCTCGCTTTCCTCCCTGACCCCTCGTTCCCTCCCCTAGCCCCTGGTTCGGGCTCCTCGCTTTCCTCGCTGACCCCCTCGTTCCCTCCCCCGGCCCCTGGTTCGGGCTCCTCGCTTTCCTCCCTGACCCCTCGTTCCCTCCCCTAGCCCCTGGTTCGGGCTCCTCGCTTTCCTCCCTGACCCCTCGTTCCCTCCCCTAGCCCCTGGTTCGGGCTCCTCGCTTTTCTCGCTTTCCTCGCTGACACCTTGTTCCCTCCCCCGGCTCCTTGTTCTGCCCCTTTCCGCGGAGCGTATTCCCTATACCCCACCCCTGGGGGCGCTCCCCACGTGCCCCCTGCAGCGCAGACATCGGCGTGGTGTAATGAGGCTGTCTCTTGTTTCAGCTTTGAGAAGTATTATATCGTGTGCTCCTTGCTGTATAACGGGAGGGATGTGCTGAAACCCGTCCACTCCAAGAAAGTGGGAACCTACAAGAGCTTCTTCTATCTGGTGAAATGGGACGAACTGTAAGTACGAGATGTCAGAAACCCACTGCCTAACAATCTGTGCTGTGTCCACCCCAGCATTAGATTGTGGACCCTGGAGCACAGAGCGGACAATCCGCATCATACTGTGGGGCGCCTGCCGTGTGCTCCGGGGCGGTGGGGGCGCCTGCCGTGTGCTCTGGGGCGGTGGGGCGCCTGCCGTGTGCTCCGGGGCGGTGGGGCGCTTGCCGTGTGCGGTGGGGCGCCTGCCGTGTGCTCTGGGTCGGTGGGGGCGCCTGCTGAGTGCTCCGGGGCGGTGGGGCGCCTGTCATACCCCGGTGCTGATACTCATGGTTGCTCTTGAACTTGCAGCATCATCTTCCCAGTAACGATGGCGCAGCTTCCTCTGGAGTCCGTCCTGCAGCTGAAGATGTTCGGGATATTAAATCCTAACAGCGGGGGGCTCCCCAGACACCAATAAGCAGAGGAAGGGGCCGGAGCTGCTGGGACAGGCATCTCTACCCCTCTTCAACTTTAAAAGGTGAGTGGCCCTCGAACTTGTCCTCCCGGCTGTGAGCCCCGCACTCTGGCGGACAGCCTGATCACTATTACCGCAGTATACAGATACATGAGGATGGGGGAGGGGGCTGTGTGCACAAAAGGGGCTTGGGGGGGACTGTATATACTGGGGGAGGGAGGTTGGCTGTGTACATTAGGGGAGGGCAGGGACAAAGCTGTATACATTAGGGGAGGGCAGGGACAAGGCTGTATACATTGGGGGAGGGCAGGGACAAGGCTCCCCCCCCTCTCTTGGCGCTCCCCCTCCTCCCCCCTCTCTCTTGGCGCTCCCCCCTCCTCCCCCCTCTCTCTTGTCGCGCCCCCTCCCCCCCTCTCTTGTCGCGCCCCCCTCCCCCCTCTCTCTTGTCGCGCCCCCCTCCCCCCTCTCTCTTGTCACGCCCCCCGCCCCCCCTCTCTTGTCGCGCCCCCTCCCCCCCTCTCTTGTCGCGCCCCCCTCCCCCCCTCTTTCTTGGCGTTCCCCCTCCCCCCTCTCTCTTGGCGCTGCCCTTCCCCCCTCTCTCTTGGCGCTCCCCCTCCCCCCTCTCTCTTGGCGCGCCCCCCTCCACCCCTCTCTCTTGGCGCGCCCCCTCCACCCCCTCTCTCTTGGCGCGCCCCCTCCCCCCCTCTCTCTTGGCGCGCCCCCTCCCCCCCCTCTCTCTTGGCGCGCCCCCTCCCCCCCTCTCTCTTGGCGCTCCCCCTCCCCCCCTCTCTCTTGGCGCTCCCCCTCCCCCCCTCTCTTCTCTTCTCTCTTGGCGCTCCCCCTCCCCCCTCTCTCTTGGCGCGCCCCCCTCCCCCCCTCTCTCTTGGCGCTCCCCCTCCCTCCCTCTCTCTTGGCGTTCCCCCTTCCCCCCTCTCTCTTGGCGCTCCCCCTCCTCCCCCCTCTCTCTCTCGGCGCGCCCCCTCCCCCCCCCTCTTTCTTGGCGTTCCCCCTCTCTCTTGGCGCTCCCCCTCCCCCCTCTCTCTTGGCGCTCCCCCCTCCCCCCTCTCTCTTGGCGCTCCCCCTCCCCCCTCTCTCTTGGCGCGCCCCCTCCCCCCCTCTCTCTTGGCGTGCCCCCCTCCCCCCCTCTCTCTTGGCGTGCCCCCTCCCCCCCTCTCTCTTGGCGCGCCCCCTCCCCCCCTCTCTTTTGGCGCTCCCCCCTCCCCCTCTCTCTCTTGGCGCTCCCCCTCCTCCCTCTCTCTTGGCGCCCCGCTCCCCCCCTCTATCTTTGCACCCCCTCTCTTTGCGCCCCGCTCTCTTCCCAGTGTGTAGGTGTTTTGTTGCCGGTTATTGGAGCCGCTCTCGTTAGTATCTTGCGCTTCTCCTCTAGGACGCTGACAACTGGAACCAAAACTGCTGACCCTGTGGACGTCCTTCCTTGTCGGCCCAAGCACCACCGCCAGCCTGGGCAAAAAGGCCACACAGATGCAGAAACTTGTGCTGCAGGTACGGCATATGGTACGGGGTTTGCTCTACTGCGCGTCGGGGGGGGGGGGTGGCACACAGCGCGTCGGGGGGGGTGGCACACAGCGCGTCGGGGGGGGTGGCACACAGCGCGTCGGGGGGGGGTGGCACACAGCGCGTCGGGGGGGTGGCACACAGCGCGTCAGGGGGGGGGTGGCACACAGCGCGTCGGATACAGGTTGTAAATGGTCGTGTTCATTGCTACCTAGAGATAGTGAAATGTTGGGGTTCGGGGTCTTCGAGCCAAATAACTTCTAATATTCACGTTTTGTACCAAATAACGAATCTAATGCAAATCCATGGGAAACCGTGAACCCCCCCGTTCTGTGCATTGTCCCGTGTAATGTACAGGAGGCGAGAGAAAAACACAGAAATCTGCTCTTCAAGCGGAGCCTGTAGGGGCTGGTCACGCGGAGCCTGTAGGAGCTGGTCACGCGGAGCCTGTAGGGGGGCTGGTGACGCGGAGCCTGTAGGGGGGCTGGTGACGCGGAGCCTGTAGGGGGGCTGGTCACGCGGAGCCTGTAGGGGGGCTGGTCACGCGGAGCCTGTAGGGGGGCTGGTCACGCGGAGCCTGTAGGGGGGCTGGTCACGCGGAGCCTGTAGGGGGGCTGGTCACGCGGAGCCTGTAGGGGGGCTGGTCACGCGGAGCCTGTAGGGGGGCTGGTCACGCGGAGCCTGTAGGGGGGCTGGTCACGCGGAGCCTGTAGGGGGGGCTGGTCACGCGGAGCCTGTAGGGGGGCTGGTCACGCGGAGCCTGTAGGGGGCTGGTCACGCGGAGCCTGTAGGGGGCTGGTCACGCGGAGCCTGTAGGGGGGCTGGTCACGCGGAGCCTGTAGGGGGGCTGGTCACGCGGAGCCTGTAGGGGGGCTGGTCACGCGGAGCCTGTAGGGGGGCTGGTCACGCGGAGCCTGTAGGGGGGCTGGTCACGCGGAGCCTGTAGGGGGGCTGGTCACGCGGAGCCTGTAGGGGGGCTGGTCACGCGGAGCCTGTAGGGGGGCTGGTCACGCGGAGCCTGTAGGGGGGCTGGTCACGCGGAGCCTGTAGGGGGGCTGGTCACGCGGAGCCTGTAGGGGCTGGTCACGCGGAGCCTGTAGGGGCTGGTCACGCGGAGCCTGTAGTCGCAGTGTGATACATTTTTGATACGTTTGTTACTGCAGATCAGAGATGAGTGAAGGGAAAGGTTTGCCAATGTCAAATTCGGTACAAGTCTTGGCTTGTTCGATCCAGCTCAGTGACCCCCGAGCCTCCCCCTCCCCCCTCGAGCTTCCCCCCCTGATTCGGTAATGTTCATTTCTTCGGCGCTCCATTGGGAGACCCAGACGATTGGGTGTATAGCACTGCCTCCGGAGGCCACACAAAGCATTACACTAAAAAGTGTTAGGCCCCTCCCCTTCTGGCTATACACCCCCAGTGGGATCACGGGCTGCTCAGTTTTCAAGCTTTGTGCGAAGGAGGTCAGACATCCACGCATAGCTCCACTGTTTTTAGTCAGCAGCAGCTGCTGACTATGTCGGTTGGAAGAAAAGTGGGCCCATATGGGGCCCCCAGCATGCTCCCTTCTCACCCCACTTGCGGTTTGTAAGGTTGAGGTACCCATTGCGGGTACGGAGGCTGGAGCCCACATGCTGTTTTCCTTCCCCATCCCCCCTCAGGGCTCTGGGCGAAGTGGGATCTTACAGGTCTCCAGGCCCTGAGACCGGGCTCCATCCACAGACCCAGAGAACCTGCTGGATATGGAGCTGAGTATCGTCAGGGACAAGCCCTGCTACATTAAGGTACTCTGTGTCCCCGGGCAAGCGCGCACACACACACCAGCATTGCTGGGAGTGTTAGTGCGCCGGGGGCAACAGCGCGGAGCGCTCGTGCTATTATTCACTACAGCTTTGCTGAGTGACTTTATGGATTGGGAACTGCCGCGCCGGCCGCTGCTGGGTGTTTTTTACATTGTGGCGCGGCTGGGATGGTGCGCCGGGGACTTCCGCGCTGGCCGTGCACATGGACGGCCGCGCTTATTACTCGAGTCCCCGGCTTTGCGGCCTAGTTTTCGGTTCGTTCCCCGCCTCCAGCCCCTGCCAGTCAGGGGAGAGGCGGGACGCTGTACAGACAGTCAGCGCCGAGGGCTGGAGTCTGCTTTGCATTCTCCAGCCCCCTTCACTGGACACAGTGGGACGCCAGTTTCCCGCTCTTGTCTGGGGCACGCCCACGGCCCGCCCCTCTTCACAGGACGCCGGCAGCCATTCCTGCACGCAGTCCGAGCTGGGGAACGGAGACATGCTCTGGGAAACCAACACAGGGCTCTGGCGACCACACACCCGCGTTATAGGCGGGCGGTAAGCAGCACCTGAAGTGCTGACCCCACTAATACCGAAGTGTCCATTTGTATTTTATGCTTGTATGTGCACTGTACGGTCGCTATTTTTGGCTATATGCCCTCCTAGATGGCGAGATAACAGCAGCAAAAAAGCAAGGGTGCCAAGGCACAGGTTTTCTAGGCTGCTTGTATTGCATGTGCTGAAGTGTTCAATTGTATATATGCTTGTATGCTATACATTGCACTGTACGGTCGCTACTCTTGGCTATATTCTCCTAGATGGCTGGACAACAGCAGCAAAAAAGCATGGGTGCCAAGGCACAGGTTTTCTATGCTGCTTGTATTGCATGTGCTGAAGTGTTTATGCTTGTATGCTATACATTGCATAGATGGCTAGAATACAGCAGCAAAAAAGCAACACAGGCTTTCTATGCTGCTTTTCCTGCATGTGATACTGTTCCACCGGCAGGTTCCACTGACCCCCATTGTGTGCAATGCTCCCCTGTAGCACTTGGTCAGCCGGGGTCTCTACTAGAGGTGGCCAAAGGAACCACCTGTGAACCCTGTCCAGGGACAGGGACGGAGATTGTCATGGGATGGAGACTTTGCAGTCCAGACAGGCCATGGGCAATCTTGATTAATGCTCCCTGGCCACCCTCATTTGGAACGTACTCAGTACTCCGGGGGGGGTCCCCAGGCATTCCAGGGTGAAGGCTCTGACACGGACGGCAGTCCCAGACAGCCTAAGCTAGCTCGCTGGGTGCGGCACTCGGCTTCATCACTGGTCAGGGTCCCAGCGGGACGACTCTCTGTATGATGAGGCAGACGTAGCTGATCAGGGCTTTGGTCCTGACACCGCTCTCAATCCGGATACACCGGATGGTGACGCCATAGTGAATGATCTTATAGCGTCCATCAAGGGAATGTTGGATATTGCTCCCTCAGCTCCCCCAGTGGAGGAGTCAGCTTCACAGCAGGAGAAATCCTTTTTCAGTATCTCATGCGTATATTGAGTACTTTTTCTGACCACGCTGACTTCAGAGACGCAGTTCAGAAACACCACGCTTACCAGATAAACGTTTCTCCAAACGTATTAAGGATGCACGTTATCCCTTTACCCTGATGTGGTACAGCCCTGGACCCAGGGTCCAAAGGTGGATCCCCCAATCTCCAGGCTTGCGGCTAGATCCATAGTTGCAGTGGAGATGGGACTTCACTTAAAGATGCCATTGACAGACAGATAGCCCTCTGGTTGGAATCTGTCTGTGAAGCTATCAGCGTGTCGGTTGCTCCGGCATTCGCAGCCGTATGGGCACTCTAAGCTATTTCAGCTGGTCTTGCGCAGCTGGTCTTGAGCACATGTACATCTGTGCCACAGGTGGTGTCCTTAACCTCGCAATGGCTGCATTGCGACTTACCCTAGTAATGCTGTCCTGAAGGGACAGTCGAGGTTTCGGTCCTTCCCAGGCTCGGGCAGGTCCCAATTGTCCTCGTCCAAAAGGCTCAGAGGGGCTCAGATTCCGGCCGGGCTCAATCACGCCCAAGGAAGGCAGCCGGAGGAACCGCTACCAAGGCGGTCTCCTCATGACTTTCAGCTCTCTCTCTCCGCATCCGCGGTTGGTGGCAGACTCTCCCGCTTGGCGACATTTAGCTGCCGCAGGTCACAGACCGGTGGGTGAGAGACATTGTGTCTCACGTGTACAGGATAGAGCTCTGTTCTCGTCCTCCCGGCTCGATTCTTCAGAACTCCCCCCCCCCCCCCACCGAGCCGATGCTCTTCTGCAGGCAGAAGGAGTGGTAATCCCTGTTCCTCTTCAGGAACAAGACGCGGTTTTTTCCTCCAATCTGATTGGGGTGCCAAAAAAGGGTGGCTCTTTCCGTTCCGTTCTGGACCTAAAACTGCTCACCAAGCACGTGAAGGCCAGGCGGTTCCGGATGTAACCCTCCGCTCCGTCATTGCCTCAATGTCTCAAGGAGATTTCCTAGCATCAATAGACATCAGGATGCTTATCTCCACGTGCCGATTGCTCCAGAGCACCAGCGTTTGCTACGTTTCGTTATTGAAAACGAGCATCTTCAGTTCGTAGCCCTGCCCTTCGGTCTGGCGACAGCCCTACGGGTTTTCACCAAGTTCAGGGCAGCAGTGGGAGCAGTCCTGCACTCTCAGGGTCACTCTGTGATCCTTACTGGGGACGATCCACTTGTTCCATATTAGGCACCCTCTCAAGAGGCATGCCAACACAGCCTGAACGTGGCGCTGGAGACTCTCCAGAGTTTCGGGTGGATCATCAACTTTTCAAGGTTACATCGGGCACCGACCCAATCGCTGACATATCTGGGCATGGAGTTTCACACTCCCTCAGCGATAGTGAAGCTTCCGCTGGACAAGCAGCGTTCACTACAGACGGGGGTGCAGTCTCTCCTTCAAGGCCAGTCACACCCCTTAAGACGCCTCATGCAGAGGCAGTCACTTTCGCGCAGTTTCATCTGCGTCCACTTCAATGGGACATGCTTTGCCAATGGGTTGGGGAGTCGACGTCCCTAGACAGGAACGTCTCCCTTCTCAGACGGTCAAGGACTCTCTTCAGAGGAGTCCATCCTTCAGATCAATGTTCTGGAAATCTGGGCAGTGTATCTTGCCCTGCAAGCCTTCCAGCAGTGGCTGGAAGGAAAACAGATCCGAATTCAGTCGGACAATTCCACAGCGGTGGCAGACATCGCCCACCAAGGCGGAACACGCATCGCCAAGCCTACCAGGCAATCCGGCGGATTCTGATGTGGGTGGGAGGACAGAGCATCCACCATATCCGCAGTTCACATCCCGGGCGTAGAAAATTGGGAAGCAGACTTCCTCAGTCGCCAGGGCATGGACGCAGGGGAATGGCCTCTGCACCCAGAATGGTGTCAGGAAATCTGTAGCCGCTGGGGGATGCCGGACTCATGGCGCGGTCTCACGAGCAAAGAGCTCTGGCGGCAGGCGCCCTAGTTCAGGATTGGTCGCAGTTCCAGCTACCCTATGTGTTTCCACCTCTGGCACTGTTGCCCAGAGTGCTACGCAAGCTCAGCTCCGATTGCCGCCGCGCCATCCTCGTCGTCCCAGACTGGCCGAGGAGGTCGTGGTTCCCGGATCTGTGGCATCTCACGGTCGGCCAACCGTGGGCACTCTCAGACCGGCCAGACTTACTGTCCCAAGGGCCGTTTTTTTCCACTGAATTCTACGGCCCTGAACCTGACTGTGTGGCCATCGAGTCCGAGATCCTAGCGTCTTCAGGATTATCTCAAGACGTCATTGCCACCATGAGACGGGCTAGGAAGCCGACGTCTGCCAAGATCTACCACAAGACGTGGAAGTTATTCTTATCTTGGTGCTCTGCTTAGGGAGTGTCTCCCTGGCCATTTGCATTGTCTCCTTTTTCCCCCCTTCCTGCATCTGGATTGGGAAAAGGTTTGTCGCTCGGCTCCCTTAAAGGACAAGTCGCAGCGCTGTCGGTATTCTTTCAGAAGCGCCTAGTACGACTTCCTCAGGTACGCACGTTCCTGCAGGGGGGTTATCACATTGTCCCTCCGTACAAGAGGCCGTTAGACCCATGGGATCTGAACAGGGTATTAATTGCTCTCCAGGAGCCGCCCTTCGAGCCTCTGAGGGATGTTTTCACTTTCTCGACTTTCACAGAAAGTGGCCTTTCTGGTAGCGGTCACGTCTCTTCGGAGAGTGTCCGAACTAGCAGCGCGGTCATCCAAAGCTCCCTTCCTGGTGTTCACCAAGATAAGGTAGTGCTGCGCCCGATCCCAGAGTTTCTCCCTAAGGTGGTATCCCCTTTTTATCACAATCAGGATATCTCCTTACCTTCCTTTTATCCATTTCATCGATATGTAATGGCTTTGCATTGTTGGATCTGGTGTAGAGCACCCAGAATCTACATTCCCGCACGGCGCCCCTGCGCCGCTCGGATGCACTCTTTGTCCTTGTCACTGGTCAGCGCAAGGGGTCGCAGGCTGCAAAAATCCACCCTGGCTCGATGGATCAAGGAACCAATTCTTGAAGCCTACCGTTCTGCGGGGCTTCCGGTTCCATCAGGGCTGAAGGCCCATTCTACCAGAGCCGTGGGTGCGTCCTGGGCATTACGGCACCAGGCTACGGCTCAGCAGGTGTGCCAGGCGGCTACCTGGTCGAGTCTGCACACCTTCACCAAGCATTGTCAGGTGCATGCCTACGCTTAGGCGGATGCCAGCCTAGGTAGAAGAGTCCTGCAGGCGGAGGTTGCCTCCATGTAGGGGAGGGCTGTTTTTACAGTCCAAACTTGAGGTATTCATTTACCCACCCAGGGACAGCTTTTGGACGTCCCAATCGTCTGGGTCTCCCAATGGAGCGCCGAAGAAGAAGGGAATTTTGTTACTTACCGTAAATTCCTTTTCTTCTAGCTCCAATTGGGAGACCCAGCACCCGCCCTGTTTCCTTCGGGATTTTTTGGTTGTTCGGGTACACATGTTGTTCATGTTGAATGGTTTCAGTTCTCCGATGTTCCTTCAGATTGAATTTGTTTAACCAGTTATTGGCTTTCCTCCTTCTTGCTTTTGCACTAAAACTGATCAGCCCGTGATCCCACGGGGGGTGTATAGCCAGAAGGGGAGGGGCCTTACACTTTTTAGTGTAATGCTTTGTGTGGCCTCCGGAGGCAGTAGCTATACACCCAATCGTCTGGGTCTCCCAATAAGAGCTAGAAGAAAAGGAATTTACGGTAAGTAACAAAATTCCCTTCTTTCTGCCCCCGAACCCCGCCGCGTTTCCAAAAAAGCTTTTGTAATAGCACTTTCTGCGTTAGGATAGGATTGCGGCGCTGTCTGATGCTGGGGACCGGTGGAGGAGGAGGGGACACTGGACCGGGGCAAGGCTTCTGGTGCACGGCGCCAGTATTTTTTCTTTTTGTTTGTCTCTCTCCCTAACTTTATTTCTGGATGTTGCTGCAGCCAATCACTGCACAGCAAGCATCCACAAGTTCAGACAGAAGGGCTCTTCCCCCCCCCCCCCCCGCTCTGCCATGACTGGCCTCGCACAGAACCCCCCCCCCCTCTGCTCCCCGCACAGAACCCCCCCCCCCCCCCGCTCTGCTCCCCGCACAGAACCCCCCTTGCTCTGCTCCCCGCACAGAACCCCCCTGCTCTGCTCCCCGCACAGAACCCCCCTGCTCTGCTCCCCGCACAGAACCCCCCCCGCACAGAACCCCCCCGCTCTGCTCCCCGCACAGAACCCCCCCGCTCTGCTCCCCGCACAGAACCCCCCCCCGCTCTGCTCCCCGCACAGAACCCCCCCCCCCGCTCTGCTCCCCGCACAGAACCCCCCTCCGCTCTGCTCCCCGCACAGAACCCCCCCACCGCTCTGCTCCCCGCACAGAACCCCCCCCGCTCTGCTCCCCGCACAGAACCCCCCGCTCTGCTCCCCGCACAGAACCCCCCCGCTCTGCCCCCCGCACAGAACCCCCCCGCTCTGCCCCCCGCACAGAACCCCCCCCGCTCTGCCCCCCGCACAGAACCCCCCCCCCCCGCTCTGCCCCCCGCACAGAACCCCCCCCCCCCTCTGCCCCCCGCACAGAACCCCCCCCCGCTCTGCTCCCCGCACAGAACCCCCCTCTCTGCCCCCCCCACAGAACCCCCCGCTCTGCCCCCGCACAGGACCCTCCGCTCTGCCCCCCGCTTTGACGCCCGCTGACTTTCTGCTCCCGCTGCAGGTGGACTTTCCTTCGCCCGCGTTTGACATTGTGTACCAACCTCCAGACCCAACTGGAAGCTGTGCCCCGATGAGTATGGACGCCCTGGAGAAGGACTCGAAGAGCCGCCTGCTCGCCCTCCTCACCCGAGAGTCCTCAGCCGGGTATGACATTGAGGAGACGGGATGTGCGCTGCCCTGTCTGCTCTGCACCCTGCCGATACCCCACATATGCCCTGCGCCCCGCGTCTGCCCCATCCCGTGCTCTGTGCCCCGCGTCTGCCCCATCCCGTGCTCTGCGCCCCACATCTGCCCTGCGCCCCGCGTCTGCCCCATCCCGTGCCCTGTGCCCCGCGTCTGCCCCGTGCCTTGTCTGCCCTGCGTCCTGTCTCTGCCCTGCGTCCCATCTCTGCCCCGCGTCCCGTCTCTGCCCCGCGTCTGCCCGCGTCCCGTCTCTGCCCCGCGTCTGCCCTGCGTCCCGTCTCGCCCCGCGTCTGCCCCGCGCCCCGTCTCTGCCCCGCGTGTGCCCCGCGTGTGCCCCGTGCCCCATCTCTGCCCTGCGTGTGCCCCGCGCCCCGTCTCTGCCCTGCGTGTGCCCCGCGCCCCGTCTCTGCCCTACGTGTGCCCCGCGCCCCGTCTCTGCCCCGCGTGTGCCCCGCGCCCCGTCTCTGCCCCGCGTGTGCCCCGCGCCCCGTCTCTGCCCCGCGTGTGCCCCGCGCCCCGTCTCTGCCCCGCGTGTGCCCCGCGCCCCGTCTCTGCCCCGCGTGTGCCCCGCGCCCCGTCTCTGCCCCGCGTGTGCCCCGCGCCCCCGTCTCTGCCCCGCGTGTGCCCCGCGCCCCGTCTCTGCCCCGCGCCCTGCGTCTGCCCCGCGTGTGCCCCGCGCCCCGTCTCTGCCCCGCGCCCTGCGTCTGCCCCGCGTCCTGCGTCTGCCCCGCGTCCTGCGTCTGCCCCGTCTCTGCTCCGCGTCTGCCCGTCTCTGCTCCGCGTCTGCCCCGTCTCTGCTCCGCGTCTGCCCCGTCTCTGCTCCGCGTCTGCCCCGTCTCTGCTCCGCGTCTGCCCCGTCTCTGCTCCGCGTCTGCCCCGTCTCTGCTCCGCGTCTGCCCCGTCTCTGCTCCGCGTCTGCCCCGTCTCTGCTCCGCGTCTGCCCCGCCTCTGCTCCGCGTCTGCCCCGCCTCTGCTCCGCGTCTGCCCCGTCTCTGCTCCGCGTCTGCCCTGTGTTCCCCCGCGTCTGCCCCGTGTTCCCCCGCGTCTGCCCCGTGTTCCCCCGCGTCTGCCCCGTGTTCCCCCGCGTCTGCCCCGTGTTCCCCCGCGTCTGCCCCGTGTTCCCCCGCGTCTGCCCCGTGTTCCCCCGCGTCTGCCCCGTGTTCCCCCGCGTCTGCCCCGTGTTCCCCCGCTTCTGCCCCGTGTTCCCCCGCGTCTGCCCCGTGTTCCCCCGCGTCTGCCCCGTGTTCCCCCGCGTCTGCCCCGTGTTCCCCCCGCGTCTGCCCCGTGTTCCCCCCGCGTCTGCCCCGTGTTCCCCCCGCGTCTGCCCCGTGTTCCCCCCGCGTCTGCCCCGTGTTCCCCCGCGTCTGCCCCGTGTTCCCCCGCGTCTGCCCCGTGTTCCCCCGCGTCTGCCCCGTGTTCCCCCGCGTCTGCCCCGTGTTCCCCCGCGTCTGCCCCGTGTTCCCCCGCGTCTGCCCCGTGTTCCCCCGCGTCTGCCCCGTGTTCCCCCGCGTCTGCCCCGTGTTCCCCCGCGTCTGCCCCGTGTTCCCCCGCGTCTGCCCCGTGTTCCCCCGCGTCTGCCCCGTGTTCCCCCTCGTCTGCCCCGTGTTCCCCCGCGTCTGCCCCGTGTTCCCCCGCGTCTGCCCAGCGCCCGGCGTCTGCCCCGTGTTCCCCCGCGTCTGCCCCGTGTTCCCCCGCCTCTGCCCCGTGTTCCCCCGCCTCTGCCCCGTGTTCCCCCGCCTCTGCCCCGTGTTCCCCCGCCTCTGCCCCGTGTTCCCCCGCCTCTGCCCCGTGTTCCCCCGCCTCTGCCCCGTGTTCCCCCGCCTCTGCCCCGTGTTCCCCCGCCTCTGCCCCGTGTTCCCCCGCGTCTGCCCCGTGTTCCCCCGCGTCTGCCCCGTGTTCCCCCTCGTCTGCCCCGTGTTCCCCCTCGTCTGCCCCGTGTTCCCCCGCGTCTGCCCTGTGTTCCCCCGCGTCTGCCCTGTGTTCCCCCTCGTCTGCCCCGTGTTCCCCCGCGTCTGCCCCGTGTTCCCCCGCGTCTGCCCCGTGTTCCCCCTCGTCTGCCCCGTGTTCCCCCGCGTCTGCCCCGTGTTCCCCCGCGTCTGCCCCGTGTTCCCCCGCGTCTGCCCCGTGTTCCCCCGCGTCTGCCCCGTGTTCCCCCGCGTCTGCCCCGTGTTCCCCCGCCTCTGCCCCGCGCCCCGCGTCTGCCCCGCATTGCATAGAGCTGGTTTTGCTTATGTCCTCACAGGATGTCAAAGGAAGATAAATGTTTTGTGTGGGAGAAGCGCGCGCACTGTCACCTCCACAAGGACCGCCTGCCCAAGATCCTGGCCAGCGCCCCAAAGTGGGATGTGGCTTATCTGGGGGACATCTACGCACTGATCCACTCGTGGCCCCCGCTGACCCCGGTGTGTGCACTAGAGCTACTGAACTCCAGGTGAGCACGGCCTCCATGCCTGACCAGTGATGTCATCACCTGGGGGCGGGGCTGACAACCGCCACACCTGTACAGGCTGGGGTCAGCAGGGATAGGCTGCGCTGTGTGTGGTCACAGTATCCTGCTCGGGGTCTCCTCAGGTTCGCTGATGGGGTGGTCCGCTCCGCAGCAGTGGGCTGGATCCAGGAGGGGATGAGCGATGACGAGCTGGTGGATCTGCTGCCGCAGCTTGTGCAGGTGAGTGATGGCTGGGAATGCTGGGCCTGCGGAGCACGTGAGACTGCCCTGTCCCCCCCCTCCGCCCCCCCCCCCCTCCTCCCCCCCCCCCCACAGTGCGGCAGGAGGGCAGACATAAGAGCTGGCAGCAGAGAGGGCTCCTGGCACCGCTCCTCGGCCCCCTGCTCCTGCACGTTAGACCCCACCCCCGCTCTCGCCCTTTACATCCCCCCTCTTTCGCCCCTTGCGCCCCTTTCTCGCCCCCGCGCTTATGCTTCTTACCGTCTCTTTCAGGCCCTGAAGTCTGAGATCCGCCTGGACAGTGATCTGGTGCGCCTCCTGCTGTGCCGCGCTCTGGGGAGCGTCCGCGTCGCCCATTATCTGTACTGGTGAGCCTCCGTACATTGTCATCTGGGGGGTCCACAGCAAAGCACATTGTAATCTGGGGAGGGGGCACATTGTAATCTGGGGAGGGGGGGCGCATTGTAACCTGGGGAGAGGGCACATTGTAATCTGGGGAGGGGGGGGGCACATTGTAATCTGGGGAGAGGGGGCACATTGTAATCTGGGGAGGGGGGGGCACATTGTAACCTGGGGAGGGGGGGCACATTGTAATCTGGGGAGGGGGGCACATTGTAATCTGGGGAGAGGGGGCACATTGTAATCTGGGGAGGGGGGGGCACATTGTAACCTGGGGAGGGGGGGCACATTGTAATCTGGGGAGGGGGGCACATTGTAATCTGGGGAGAGGGGGCACATTGTAATCTGGGGAGGGGGGCACATTGTAATCTGGGGAGAGGGGGAACATTGTAATCTGAAGATCTGGGAATAATAATAATTTCCACAATTGGACGATATATGAGAGGTTATCTCAGCCCAGGAACGTTTCATATCTGTGCCCCCCGCTGTGTAATGGGGGTGTCTGACTTCAGGGACATGGGCAGCACTAACCACAGCTCCTGAGCAGGGCGGCAGCACAGGTAAGTCTACAGACAGGACAGTCAGGGAGCGCAGATGATTCTTTCTGTGAGGTAAAACATTTGCTGCTTGATTTTAAACACATTTCACCTAAATAAAATCGGCAGCTGCGCTCCCTTTGTCTCCTCTGCCCCCCGAGCTCCGGAGCACCCCTCTGCCCCCGAGCTCCGGAGCACCCCTCTGCCCCCCGAGCTCTCCGGAGCACCCCTCTGCCCCCCGATCTCTCCGGAGCACCCCTCTGCCCCCCGATCTCTCCGGAGCACCCCTCTGCCCCCCGATCTCTCCGGAGCACCCCTCTGCCCCCCGATCTCTCCGGAGCACCCCTCTGCCCCCCGATCTCTCCGGAGCACCCCTCTGCCCCCCGATCTCTCAGGAGCACCCCTCTGCCCCCCGATCTCTCCGGAGCACCCCTCTGCCCCCCGATCTCTCGGGAGCACCCCTCTGCCCCCCGATCTCTCCGGAGCACCCCTCTGCCCCCCGATCTCTCCTGAGCACCCCTCTGCCCCCCGATCTCTCCGGAGCACCCCTCTGCCCCCCGATCTCTCCGGAGCACCCCTCTGCCCCCCGATCTCTCCTGAGCACCCCTCTGCCCCCCGATCTCTCCGGAGCACCCCTCTGCCCCCCGATCTCTCCGGAGCACCCCTCTGCCCCCCGATCTCTCCGGAGCACCCCTCTGCCCCCCGATCTCAGTCATGTGACGGCTGTCATTACAGGTTGCTGAAGGACGCCCTGAACGATCCGCACTTCGGGCCGCGCTATGAGCAGATCCTCGGCGCGCTCCTCTCTATTGTTGGTAAAGGATTGCGGCAGGAACTGGAGAAACAGACCCGGTTCACCCAGCTTCTGGGCGTCGTGGCAGAAAAGGTCCGACAAGCCAATGGCTCCTGGCGCCAGGTGAGGCTGCGCGGGGGGATCATCCAATGCACTGTCAGTGCCAATGTCAGGTGTTATGCCAGGAGCTCAGTGGTTAAAAATGGCAGACGTGGTGACAAACCATCTCTAGCCGTGGTCCCTGTCTGTGGTAAACCTGTGACCACTACTCCGAGGTGGGAGCCATCATGGGAGACGTGTGACCGTCCGGAGCCGCGGCTGACATTCTGCTATGTGCTGTGGTTTGCAGGTCGCCCTCCAGGAAGGGATGGACCGCGTGCAGCTGCTATTCCAGAAGAACAACATCCGCCTGCCGCTGAACCCCAGCTTGGAAGCCAAAGGGTTAAATGTGAAGGTAACGGGGGGGGCGCAGAAGGGTGCGGCGGGGGGGGCGCAGAAGGGTGCGGTGGGGGTGTACTAGTGTCCCGGGGACACGGAAGGGCGCAGCAGGGGATGATTGTGGGGGGCGATTATGGAGGGGCTCCGCGGGGGGTGTCTGCACCTAGATGTCGTTCTCTGGTGAATATGACCCACACATTCCTCTCTGCAGCTTTGCTCTTTCTTCAATTCTAACGCTGTTCCCCTTAAAGTGGCGATGGTCAACGTGGACCCCAGAGGAGAAGAGATCCATTCTATGTTTAAGGTAAGGCCTCCTCCTCCCCCCGAGGCGATCGCTCTGTCGTCGTCCTCCCCCTCCTCCTCCTCCTCCTCCCCCTGCTCTGTCTTCTTCCCTCTCCTCCCCCTGCTCTGTCCTCTTCCCTCTCCTCCTCCTCCGGTGCGATCGCTCTATCCTCTTCCCTCTCCTCCGGTGCGATCGCTCTATCCTCTTCCCTCTCCTCATCTTCTGGTGCGATCACTCTGTCCTCTTCCCTCTCCTCCTCATCCTCTGGTGCGATCGCTCTGTCCTTTTCCCTCTCCTCCTCCTCTGGTGCGATCGCTCTGTCCTCTTCCCTCTCCTCCTCCTCTGGTGCGATCGCTCTGTCCTCTTCCCTCTCCTCCTCCTCTGGTGCGATTGCTCTATCCTCTTCCCTCTCCTCCTCCTCTGGTGCGATCGCTCTGTCCTCTTCCCTCTCCTCCTGCTCTGGTGCGATTGCTCTATCCTCTTCCCTCTCCTCCTCCTCTGGTGCGATTGCTCTATCCTCTTCCCTCTCCTCCTCCTCTGGTGTGATCGCTCTGTCCTCTTCCCTCTCCTTCTCCTCCTCTGGTGCGATCGCTCTGTCCTCTTCCCTCTCCTCCTCCTCCGGTGCGATTGCTCTATCCTCTTCCCTCTCCTCCTCCTCTGGTGCGATCGCTCTGTCCTCTTCCCTCTCCTCCTCCTCCTCCGGTGCGATCGCTCTATCCTCTTCCCTCTCCTCCTCCTCTTCCCTCTCCTCCTCCGGTGCGATCGCTCTGTCCTCTTCCCTCTCCTCCTCCTCCTCCTCCGGTGCGATCGCTCTGTCCTCTTCCCTCTCCTCCTCCTCCGGTGCGATCGCTCTATCCTCTTCCCTCTCCTCCGGTGCGATCGCTCTATCCTCTTCCCTCTCCTCCTCCTCCGGTGCGATCGCTCTATCCTCTTCCCTCTCCTCCTCCTCCGGTGCTGATCGCTCTGTCCTCTTCCCTCTCCTCCTCCTCCGGTGCGATCGCTCTATCCTCTTCCCTCTCCTCCGGTGCGATCGCTCTATCCTCTTCCCTCTCCTCCTCCTCCGGTGCGATCGCTCTATCCTCTTCCCTCTCCTCCTCCTCCGGTGCTGATCGCTCTATCCTCTTCCCTCTCCTCATCCTCTGGTGCGATCACTCTGTCCTCTTCCCTCTCCTTCTCCTCTGGTGCGATCACTCTGTCCTCTTCCCTCTCCTCCTCCTCCGGTGCGATCGCTCTATCCTCTTCCCTCTCCTTCTCCTCTGGTGCGATCGCTCTATCCTCTTCCCTCTCCTCCTCCTCCGGTGCTGATCGCTCTATCCTCTTCCCTCTCCTCATCCTCTGGTGCGATCACTCTGTCCTTTCTTCGGCGCTCCATTGGGAGACCCAGACGATTGGGTGTATAGTACTGCCTCCGGAGGCCACACAAAGTATTACACTAAAAAGTGTAAGGCCCCTCCCCTTCTGGCTATACACCCCCAGTGGGATCACTGGCTCACCAGTTTTCTGCTTTGTGCGAAGGAGGTCAGACATCCACGCATAGCTCCACTGTTTAGTCAGCAGCAGCTGCTGACTATGTCGGATGGAAGAAAAGAGGGCCCATACTAGGGCCCCCAGCATGCTCCCTTCTCACCCCACTTTTGTCGGGTGTTTGTTAAGGTTGAGGTACCCATTGCGGGTACGGAGGCTGGAGCCCACATGCTGTTTTCCTTCCCCATCCCCCTGAGGGGCTCTGAGGAAGTGGGATCTTTCCGGCCCCCAAGCCCTGAGGCCGGGCTCCATCCACAGACCCAGAGAACCTGCTGGATACGGAGCTGGGTACCGTTCAGGGACAAGGCCCTGCGACATTCAGGTACTCTGTGTCCCAAACAGGCCGCGCACATTCCAGACTTGCTGGGTGTGCTAGTGCGCCGGGGACAGTAGCGCTGCGCGCTTGGGTTACAGTCACTACAGTTTTTCTGAGTGACTTTATGTGTTGGGGACTGCCGCGCCGGCCGCCCCTGGAGCGGCGGCGCGGCTGCGACTTGTAGTGCGCCGGGGACTTAGCGCCGACCGTGCTTTTACGACGGCGTCGCTTATAAATTTAGTCCCCGGCTTCTGCGGCCTAGCTCCGCTTCGTTCCCCGCCCCCACCCTGTCAATCAGGGCAAGGGAGAGACGCTGTACGATTAATCAGCGCCGAAGGCTGGAGTCTTATTTACATACTCCAGCCCTCTCACTGAGCACAGTGGGACGCAGGTTTCCCGCTCTTTGTCTGCACACGCCCAGGGCCCGCCCCTCTCCATAGGACGCCGGCAGCCATTCCTACATGCAGTCTGGCTGGAGAACGGACACAGGCTCTGGGAGACCCAGACAAGGGATTTCTGGCGACCACACACCCGCGTTAAGCGGGCGGTAAGCAGCACTTTAGTGCTGGCCCCACTAGTGCCACAGTGTTATTTTCGTGTACCTTTTTTCTCTATACCATATATATATATGTATATATATATTGCACTGTAAGGTCGCTTCTTGGCTGTATACCCTATCTTGCTCTGAGGAGACGACAACATGTCATCCGCAAAACGCAAGGGTGCCAAGACACAGGCTGTAAGCGCTGCTTGTGCCGCTTGTGGGGCTGATCTACCGGCAGGTTACAATGACCCCCATTGTGTGCAATGTTCGGTCCCTGTGCCACTTCGTCAGCCGGAGTCTATGGTGGTAGTGGCCCAGGCAGAGTCACCGGTGAACCCTGTCCCGGTGACGGGGACAGAGTTTGCAGTTTTCTTCGGCGCTCTATTGGGAGACCCAGACGATTGGGTGTATAGCACTGCCTCCGGAGGCCACACAAAGCAATTACACTAAAAAGTGTAAGGCCCCTCCCCTTCTGGCTATACACCCCCAGTGGGATCACTGGCTCACCAGTTTTCTGCTTTGTGCGAAGGAGGTCAGACATCCACGCATAGCTCCACTGTGTGTAGTCAGCAGTAGCTGCTGGCTATATCGGATGGAAGAAAAGAGGGCCCATATAGGGCCCCCAGCATGCTCCCTTCTCACCCGCGGTGGTGCTTGTAAGGTTGAGGTACCTATTGCTGGTACAGAGGCTGGAGCCCACATGCTGTTTTCCTTCCACATCCCCTGGAGGGCTCTGTGGAAGTGGGATCTTGCCGGCCCCCAAGCCCTGGGGCCGGGCTCCATCCACAGACCCAGAGAACCTGCTGGATTTGGAGCGGGAGTGCCGTTCAGGGACAAGGCCCTGCAACTTTCAGGTACTCTGTGTCCCTGGCAGGCACGGACACTCTCAAGGCTTGCTGAGCGTTATAGTGCGCCGGGGACAGTAGCGCTGTGCGCTGGGGTTAGGTCACTGCAGCTTTGCTGAGTGACGTTACATGTTGGGAACTACTGCGCCGACCGCTACTGGAGCGGCGGCGCAGCTGCGACTTGTGGTGCGCCGGGGACTTTGCGCCGACCGCGCTTTTACGGCGGCGGCGCTTCTAACTTTAGCCCCCGGCTTCTGCGGCCTAGCGCCGCTTCGTTCCCGCCCCCCACCCTGTCAATCAGGGTAGGGGAGAGACGCTGCTCAATAGGCAGCGCCGAGGGCTGGAGCTTTATTTACATGCTCCAGCCCTCTCACTAGGCACAGTGGGAAGCAGGCTTCCCGCTCTTCGTCTGTATACGCCCAGGGCCCGCCCCCCCTCTCCACAAGGACGCCGGCAGCCATTACACATGCGGTCTGGCTGGGGAAAGGCAGCAGGCTCTGGGAGAAACGACAGACAGATGGACCTTTGGTTGAAATCTGTCTATGAATCTATCGGCGCGTCGTTTGCTCCAGCATTCGCGGCCGTGTGGGCACTCCAAGCTATTTCAGCTGGTTTAGCACAGGTGGATGCTTTCATACATCCAGCAGTGCCGCAAGTGGCGTCCCTAACTTCGCAAATGTCTACGTTTGCGACCTATGCTATCAATGCTGTCCTAGAATCTACGAGCCGTACCGCTATGGCGTCCGCCAATTCTGTGGTTTTGCGCAGAGCCTTGTGGTTAAAGGACTGGAAAGCAGATGCTGGTTCCAAAAAATGCTTAACCAGCTTGCCATTATCTAGAGACAGACTGTTTGGTGAGCCATTGGCTGAAATCATAAAACAGTCCAAGGGTAAGGACTCTTCCTTACCACAGCCCAGAGCAAGTAAACCTCAACAGAAAAAGTGGCAGTCGAGGTTTCGGTCCTTTCGAGGCTCGGGCAAGGCCCAATTCTCCTCGTCCAAAAGGACTCAGAAAGAACAAGGGAGCTCAGATTCCTGGCGGGCTCACTCACGCCCCAAGAAAGCAAATGGAGGAACCGCTTCCAAGGCGGCTACCTCATGACTTTCGGCCTCCTCCCTCCGCATCCTCGGTCGGTGGCAGGCTCTCCCGCTTTTGCGACATTTGGCTGTCACAGGTCAAAGACCGGTGGGTAACAGACATTCTGTCTCGCGGGTACAGAATCGAGTTCAATTCTCGGCCTCCACTTCGGTTCTTCAGAACCTCCCCACACCCCAACCGAGCAGATGCCCTGCTGCAGGCGGTGGACTCTCTAAGAGCAGAAGGAGTCGTGATCCCTGTCCCCCCTCAGGAACGGGGGCGAGGATTTTACTCCAATCTCTTTGTGGTTCCAAAAAAGGACGGCTCCTTCCGTCCTGTTCTGGACCTAAAACTGCTCAACAAGCATGTGAACGCCAGGCGGTTCCGGATGGAATCCCTCCGCTCAGTCATTGCCTCAATGTCTCAAGGAGATTTCCTAGCATCAATAGACATCAAAGATGCTTATCTCCACGTGCCGATTGCTACAGAGCACCAATGCTTTCTACGCTTCGTGATAGGAGACGACCATCTTCAGTTCGTAGCTCTGCCATTTGGTCTGGCGACAGCCCCTCGGGTGTTCACCAAGATCATGGCGGCAGTGGTAGCAGTCTTGCACTCTCACGGACATTCTGTGATCCCTTACTTGGACGATCTACTTGTCAAGGCACCCTCTCAAGAGGCATGCCAACTCAGCCTGAATGTTGCACTGGAGACTCTCCAGGCGTTCGGGTGGATCATCAACTTCCCAAAGTCAAATCTGTCACCGACCCAATCACTAACGTATCTTGGCATGGAGTTTCATACTCTCTCAGCGATAGTGAAGCTTCCGCTGGCCAAGCAGCGGTCTCTACAGACTGGGGTGCAGGCTCTCCTTCAAAGTCAGCCGCACTCCTTAAGACGCCTCATGCACTTCCTCGGGAAGATGGTGGCGGCAATAGAGGCGGTTCCGTTTGCGCAGTTTCATCTGCGTCCACTTCAATGGGACATTCTCCGCCAATGGGACGGGAAGTCAACATCCCTGGACAGGAAAGTCTCCCTTTCCCAGACGGCCAAAGACTCTCTGCAGTGGTGGCTTCTTCCCACCTCATTATCACAGGGAAGATCCTTCCTACCACCGTCTTGGGCGGTGGTCACGACAGACGCGAGTCTGTCAGGGTGGGGAGCAGTTTTTCTCCACCACAGGGCTCAGGGTACGTGGTCTCAGCAGGAGTCCACCCTTCAGATCAATGTTCTGGAAATCAGAGCAGTGTATCTTGCCCTACTAGCCTTCCAGCAGTGGCTGGAAGGAAGGCAGATCCGAATTCAGTCGGACAACTCCACAGCGGTGGCATACATCAACCACCAAGGGGGGACACGCAGTCGGCAAGCCTTCCAGGAAGTCCGGCGGATTCTGATGTGGGTGGAAGCCACAGCCTCCACCATATCCGCGGTTCACATCCCCGGCGTAGAAAACTGGGAAGCAGACTTCCTCAGTCGCCAGGGCATGGACGCAGGGGAATGGTCCCTTCACCCAGACGTGTTTCAGGAAATCTGTCGCCGCTGGGGGGTGCCGGACGTCGACCTAATGGCGTCACGGCACAACAACAAGGTCCCAACCTTCATGGCACGGTCTCGCGATCAAAGAGCGCTGGCGGCAGACGCCCTAGTGCAAGATTGGTCGCAGTTCCGGCTCCCTTATGTGTTTCCACCTCTGGCACTCTTGCCCAGAGTGCTACGCAAGATCAGATCCGATTGCATCCGCGTCATACTTGTCGCCCCAGACTGGCCGAGGAGGGCGTGGTATCCGGATCTGTGGCAGCTCACGGTCGGCCAACCGTGGGCACTCCCAGACCGACCAGACTTACTGTCCCAAGGGCCGTTTTTCCATCGGAATTCTGCGGCCCTGAACCTGACTGTGTGGCCATTGAGTCCTGGATCCTAACGTCTTCAGGATTGTCCCAAGGGGTCGTTGCCACCATGAGACAGGCTAGGAAGCCCACGTCCGCTAAGATCTACCACAGAACGTGGAGGATATTCTTATCCTGGTGCTCTGCTCAGGGAGTGTCTCCCTGGCCATTTGCATTGCCTACCTTTCTTTCTTTCCTGCAATCTGGGTTAGAAAAAGGTTTGTCGCTCGGCTCCCTTAAAGGTCAGGTCTCGGCGCTATCCGTCTTTTTTCAGAGGCGTTTGGCACGCCTTCCTAAGGTGCGCACGTTCCTACAGGGGGTTTGCCATATCGTACCCCCGTACAAGCGGCCGTTAGATCCATGGGATCTGAACAGGGTACTAGTTGCCCTCCAGAAGCCGCCCTTCGAGCCTCTGAAGGAGGTTTCACTTTCTAGACTATCACAGAAAGTGGCTTTTCTGGTAGCGATCACATCTCTTCGGAGAGTGTCTGAGCTGGCAGCACTATCATCCAAGGCTCCCTTCCTGGTCTTCCACCAGGACAAGGTTGTGCTGCGCCCTATTCAGGAGTTTCTCCCGAAGGTGGTATCCTCTTTTCATCTTAATCAGGATATCTCTTTGCCTTCGTTTTGTCCTCATGCAGTTCATCGGTATGAGAAGGATTTACATTTGTTAGATCTGGTGAGAGCACTCAGAATCTACATTTCCCGCACGGCGCCCTTGCGCCGTTCGGATGCACTCTTTGTCCTTGTCGCTGGTAAGCGCAAAGGGTCGCAGGCTTCTAAGGCCACCCTGGCTCTATGGATCAAAGAACCAATTCTTGAAGCCTACCGTTCTGCTGGGCTTCCAGTTCCATCAGGGCTGAAGGCCCATTCTACCAGAGCCGTGGGTGCATCCTGGGCATTACGACACCAGGCTACGGCTCAACAGGTGTGCCAGGCAGCTACCTGGTCGAGTCTGCACACTTTCACCAAACATTATCAGGTGCATACCTATGCTTCGGCGGACGCCAGCCTAGGTAGAAGAGTCCTGCAGGCGGCAGTTGCCTCCCCGTAGGGGAGGGCTGTCTTGCAGCTCTAACATGAGGTATTTCTTTACCCACCCAGGGACAGCTTTTGGACGTCCCAATCGTCTGGGTCTCCCAATGGAGCGCCGAAGAAGAAGGGAATTTTGTTACTTACCGTAAATTCCTTTTCTTCTAGCTCCTATTGGGAGACCCAGCACCCGCCCTGTTGTCCTTCGGGATTTTTGGTGGTTTTTCGGGTACACATGTTGTTCATGTTGAACGGTTTTCAGTTCTCCGACGTTACTCGGAGTGAATTTGTTTAAACCAGTTATTGGCTTTCCTCCTTCTTGCTTTTGCACTAAAACTGGTGAGCCAGTGATCCCACTGGGGGTGTATAGCCAGAAGGGGAGGGGCCTTACACTTTTTAGTGTAATGCTTTGTGTGGCCTCCGGAGGCAGTGCTATACACCCAATCGTCTGGGTCTCCCAATAAGAGCTAGAAGAAAAGGAATTTACGGTAAGTAACAAAATTCCCTTCTTTGCTGACAGGATGTCTGTCACTATGACAAAAATCCTAGAGACCTTGCAGGCCAGGCCAGTTACTCAGACCATGGACACTGCTGCGGCAACGTTCCCCGGTCCCCCTCAGTTGGAGTTAATCCGTGATTCAAGGGGGTCCCAGGCATCTCAGCCTGACGGCTCTGATTCAGATGACAGTCCCAGGCAGCCTAAGCGAGCTCGCTGGGAGAGACCCTCCACGTCATCACGCGGATCAGGGTCTCAGCTAGAAGAGTCTCTACATGATGAGACAGAGGAGGGTGATCAGGAGTCTAATCTTGAAACCGCTCTCAATCTGGATACTCCTGATGGTGACGCCATGGTAAATGACCTTATAGCGGCCATCAATAGTCTATTGGAAATTTCTCCCCCTGCCCCTTCTGCAGAGGATGTAAATTCAAAACACTGCACTCTCTTCAGCATGAGGTAATAGTAAAAGAAAGTCAACAGATTCGTTTTTATCGTGCAAACCAAGTGTCTTTATTTATGAACAAGGTTAGTGGGAGGGACTAAGGGACGTTTCGGCCCAAGCTGGGCCTTCTTCATACCAAGTCACACTGGGGAAGGGTAAAGAAAAAGAAATAACTATTTACATATATCACAAGAATATCAACAGATCATATACATATATACATAATTACATGGAAAATCATGTCCTAGTTGGTGTAAAAGGCACAGTAATAGCATATCAGCAGTTGAAGTAACTCTCCAGTCGTCACAGCCAATATGTGCAATGACAATAAGATGAAAGGCAAGATTTGACAATACATGAAAAATTTGCATACCTCCAATCATAGATGAACTAATATCACAGAGGGAATTTTTTTCTCTCTCCTTTTTAGGGGGTTTTTTGGTATAGAAATGGTGAGGCACTCCACCCAGGATAGAAGGATTGTGGTAGTAGCAAAACGCAAGCCCTGCAGATAAAGGCATGATTATGAAAGGGTAGTATTTCTATAAGGGGAGTAGCACTATGGGGGAGGGGGGATAACTGATTACCTTGCTCGTGCTAGTAAATGAATAACTATTGGAATTTGTCCTTTTAAGTTGGGAGAGTTCAATAACTCGTGGTCCCTGAAGGATGAGAACGTATGTGGTCAGCAGGTAACACATGATATATAGCACCCCCATGTAGTGGATCCCCTGTATGCCATTACCTTAGGTTTACAGTAAGTGGATAAGGTCACGTATAATGCACTTTTGTCTAGAAGCATAGGGGGCTTACTTGCATCTGTAATCACGAGGGATAAGTCTTAGTAACAACATTACATGTGAGAGGAAAATACAGCCGTACTTGGAAGTTAATGAAGTGACACATATTACCTGCAGGCTTTAGGATAGGAATGTAGCAGTGGGTAATGGAGTCCTCTGAAAAGCAGAAGGGGGAGTATGGAGTTAACAGATTGGAGGTTGAAAGGATTAGGGACAGATAGGATTATCGCATAGCTTTGCAGCCGTCTTCCCAGACTGTGGCTTAGAGCAGTGAGATAACAGGTTTGGGAGCTATTTAACTCCTGAACCCGGAAGTGCACGGAGACGCCGGCACCTGCGTATTGGTGACCTGCGCTGCTATTAGTGTATTGGTGGTACCGTTAAGTCTTGAATAGAGGTGCCCGCACATGTGCAGTAGGGCTAAACTCGTACATAGACGTGGGAGGATGTTTATCCTCAGTGTGTCGTTCGAGATCAATGCAGGGATAGGGGGCGGACACTGCACATGTCAGTCTATTGGTAGTGAACGACTGATGATACCAGAGGGGGTATTATCTATCTAGTCAATGTATAAGGCAGTAGTGTATGAAGCATTTGGAAGTATGGGGACATAAAGGCAACTGCAATGTAATACACAGGCATATACATAATAAATTCCTCATTTTGTCAAAGATCAATAGTGATTAGTTTACATCCAATCATTTTAAGGTATGACCTAGGAAAAAAAACATAAACAAAGGAAGGGTCCCAATATACTAATAGAGTGAACTAGCATTACCATCTATACATGACTAAAATAGAGAGTGCTGATTTTATACATTACCGTCTAATAGTGAGTGTACGATGGAAGAAGGAAAGGTGAGGATGGTATTTCTCAAGTTTTCTGTAAAAAATGGACCATAACATAGTTAGTGCGGTTTAGGGCAAATACAAAGGTATAGTACCATCATTATATTAGCCAATCTATCTCTCTATTAAGACCTTTAGGTGCTAGAGTTTGTAACTTATGGATCCAAAAGCTCTCTCTTTTTTTGAGAAGCTCAATATGATTTCCTCCGCGCCTGGGCCTATATACTTTATCAATAACCTGGAACCGTAACTGCGCTACATTATGCTTAGCTTCGTGAAAATGGTGTGGAATGGGTAGCCATAATTTTCCACACCTAATGGTGGATTTATGGCTTGCAATGCGGTCACCGACATGTTGGATTGTTTCGCCGACATACAATAGTCCACAGGGGCATTTGATGATGTACACCACAAAATTGCTCAAGCAGGTAAAGTATTCTTTTATTGGGAAGCTTTTGCCAGATCTGGGGTGCGTAAAGTGGTCTCCTTTGATCACGTTCGAACACGATGGACAATTCAAGCAAGGGAAGGTACCCGTACGTTTTGGTGCTAACAAGGTTTGTACATTTTTCTTGTCGCTGCCAATATCCGCTTTGACCAGGGAATCTTTTATGTTTTGGGGTCTTTTCTTACACATGATAGGTGGAAGTATAAACGGCCCTATCTCTGGATATGCTTTTTTTAGAAGCGGCCAGTGGCGATTGATAATATTGTAAATCTTAGGCATAGACGGGTGATACGTATGAACAAATGGTATCCTTTCCACTGTCGCTGTGTCTATCCCTAAAGGGGTGGTAGACGATAGTCTTTCTCTTTCTGTCTTAAGCAGTGTTATTGGGTAATTACGTTCTATGAACCGATTGGACATTTCTTCAAGTCTCTGCTCTCTTGTGTTCTCATCCGATACTATCCTTGTAACTCTTGCAAATTGAGATCTAGGTAGACTATTCTTAGTCGATTTAGGATGACAGCTACTGTATAGGAGCATACAATTCCGATCGGTCGGTTTACGGAATAGGTCTGAGGATAGATTGCCCATTGTGTCTTTTTTGATGTACGTGTCCAAGAAACTAATTTCTTCCTGATGATGATTTAGCGTAAACTTGAGCTCAGGCCACACTTTATTAATATGGTCATCAAATAAAAGCAGGCTTTCCAAATCTCCCTGCCAGATGCAGAATATATCATCTATGTAGCGAGCCCATAGAAACGCCAGTTCATCAAAGGCTGGGTATGAATACACAAAGCGCCCCTCAAAATAGTCCATAAACAAATTTGCATACGCCGGGGCTACATTCGAGCCCATCGCGGTCCCGTGTTTCTGGATATAAAAATCGTCCTTAAAAAGGAAATAATTTTCATTGAGGACTATCTCGAGGAGGCCTATAGTGAAGTCAATCGAGTCCTGGCTCAGATTAGTCTTATTGAGCGCGATTTTGGTTGCCCTAATGCCTTTGTGATGGGAAATTGAAGTATATAGACTGCTTACGTCCCAGGTGCACAGGAAGCTGTTAGGGGGGACCTGTTTTAGATCTCTGACCTTTTGTAAAAAGTTGTTGGTATCTAAGATAAAAGATTTGGTATTTTTAGCCAAGGGGGTAAGGACTTTCTCTAGATAAATTGATAGAGGGGAAAGAACGGACTCTGTCGATGCTACTATGGGCCGGCCAGGAGGATTAATGAGAGATTTATGGATTTTAGGTAATGAGTAGAATACCGGTGTTATGGGATGTAGTTTAGTGAGAAAGGTGCGGGTGGTTTGATCAATAGTACCTTTGTCGAAGTGAATAGATAGAAAGCTTTGGATTTTCTGTTGAATTTTGAATATCGGGTCTGAAGATATTTTCTGATATGTCATAGTATCATTAAGTTGGCGCTTAATTTCATTGATGTAGTCCTGTGTATTTTGGACCACGATCGCTCCACCTTTGTCAGCGGGTTTTATAGTTATGGCCTTGTTGTCCCTTAAAGAAGATATAGCTAATTTTTCTGAAGTATTAATATTACTTCGTGTCGGGTAAAAGCCCAATTCATGTTCATGCATATTGTCTTTAATGTCACGGTCCACTAAAGCTATAAATGTTTCTACAGCATGATGAGTTTTAGGTGGCATAAAGTGACTGGGATTGTGAAGACCCAACGTCTTAATGTTGGTTTCTTTAAGGACTGGTTGTTGATCTATGTTATGGAGTGTAGTAGAACCAAAGTGAGTTTTGAGCCTAACTGACCTATAGAACCGTTGCATGTCATTTTCAAGGGTAAAGGAATCCCATTTAGGTGTAGGGCAAAAGGTCAAGCCTTTGTTGAGTAAGGACAGTTCATTAGGTGACAAAGTATAGTCAGAGATGTTAATTTTATTTTGAGGGGCGCTTTGTGTATTCATACCCAGCCTTTGATGAACTGGCGTTTCTATGGGCTCGCTACATAGATGATATATTCTGCATCTGGCAGGGAGATTTGGAAAGCCTGCTTTTATTTGATGACCATATTAATAAAGTGTGGCCTGAGCTCAAGTTTACGCTAAATCATCATCAGGAAGAAATTAGTTTCTTGGACACGTACATCAAAAAAGACACAATGGGCAATCTATCCTCAGACCTATTCCGTAAACCGACCGATCGGAATTGTATGCTCCTATACAGTAGCTGTCATCCTAAATCGACTAAGAATAGTCTACCTAGATCTCAATTTGCAAGAGTTACAAGGATAGTATCGGATGAGAACACAAGAGAGCAGAGACTTGAAGAAATGTCCAATCGGTTCATAGAACGTAATTACCCAATAACACTGCTTAAGACAGAAAGAGAAAGACTATCGTCTACCACCCCTTTAGGGATAGACACAGCGACAGTGGAAAGGATACCATTTGTTCATACGTATCACCCGTCTATGCCTAAGATTTACAATATTATCAATCGCCACTGGCCGCTTCTAAAAAAAGCATATCCAGAGATAGGGCCGTTTATACTTCCACCTATCATGTGTAAGAAAAGACCCCAAAACATAAAAGATTCCCTGGTCAAAGCGGATATTGGCAGCGACAAGAAAAATGTACAAACCTTGTTAGCACCAAAACGTACGGGTACCTTCCCTTGCTTGAATTGTCCATCGTGTTCGAACGTGATCAAAGGAGACCACTTTACGCACCCCAGATCTGGCAAAAGCTTCCCAATAAAAGAATACTTTACCTGCTTGAGCAATTTTGTGGTGTACATCATCAAATGCCCCTGTGGACTATTGTATGTCGGCGAAACAATCCAACATGTCGGTGACCGCATTGCAAGCCATAAATCCACCATTAGGTGTGGAAAATTATGGCTACCCATTCCACACCATTTTCACGAAGCTAAGCATAATGTAGCGCAGTTACGGTTCCAGGTTATTGATAAAGTATATAGGCCCAGGCGCGGAGGAAATCATATTGAGCTTCTCAAAAAAAGAGAGAGCTTTTGGATCCATAAGTTACAAACTCTAGCACCTAAAGGTCTTAATAGAGAGATAGATTGGCTCGTATAATGATGGTACTATACCTTTGTATTTGCCCTAAACCGCACTAACTATGTTATGGTCCATTTTTTACAGAAAACTTGAGAAATACCATCCTCACCTTTCCTTCTTCCATCGTACACTCACTATTAGACGGTAATGTATAAAATCAGCACTCTCTATTTTAGTCATGTATAGATGGTAATGCTAGTTCACTCTATTAGTATATTGGGACCCTTCCTTTGTTTGTTTTTTTTCCTAGGTCATACCTTAAAATGATTGGATGTAAACTAATCACTATTGATCTTTGACAAAATGAGGAATTTATTATGTATATGCCTGTGTATTACATTGCAGTTGCCTTTATGTCCCCATACTTCCAAATGCTTCATACACTACTGCCTTATACATTGACTAGATAGATAATACCCCCTCTGGTATCATCAGTCGTTCACTACCAATAGACTGACATGTGCAGTGTCCGCCCCCTATCCCTGCATTGATCTCGAACGACACACTGAGGATAAACATCCTCCCACGTCTATGTACGAGTTTAGCCCTACTGCACATGTGCGGGCACCTCTATTCAAGACTTAACGGTACCACCAATACACTAATAGCAGCGCAGGTCACCAATACGCAGGTGCCGGCGTCTCCGTGCACTTCCGGGTTCAGGAGTTAAATAGCTCCCAAACCTGTTAACTCACTGCTCTAAGCCACAGTCTGGGAAGACGGCTGCAAAGCTATGCGATAATCCTATCTGTCCCTAATCCTTTCAACCTCCAATCTGTTAACTCCATACTCCCCCTTCTGCTTTTCAGAGGACTCCATCACCCACTGCTACATTCCTATCCTAAAGCCTGCAGGTAATATGTGTCACTTCATTAACTTCCAAGTACGGCTGTATTTTCCTCTCACATGTAATGTTGTTACTAAGACTTATCCCTCGTGATTACAGATGCAAGTAAGCCCCCTATGCTTCTAGACAAAAGTGCATTATACGTGACCTTATCCACTTACTGTAAACCTAAGGTAATGGTATACAGGGGATCCACTACATGGGGGTGCTATATATCATGTGTTACCTGCTGACCACATACGTTCTCATCCTTCAGGGACCACGAGTTATTGAACTCTCCCAACTTAAAAGGACAAATTCCAATAGTTATTCATTTGCTAGCACGAGCAAGGTAATCAGTTATCCCCCCTCCCCCATAGTGCTACTCCCCTTATAGAAATACTACCCTTTCATAATCATGCCTTTATCTGCAGGGCTTGCGTTTTGCTACTACCACAATCCTTCTATCCTGGGTGGAGTGCCTCACCATTTCTATACCAAAAAACCCCCTAAAAAGGAGAGAGAAAAAAATTCCCTCTGTGATATTAGTTCATCTATGATTGGAGGTATGCAAATTTTTCATGTATTGTCAAATCTTGCCTTTCATCTTATTGTCATTGCACATATTGGCTGTGACGACTGGAGAGTTACTTCAACTGCTGATATGCTATTACTGTGCCTTTTACACCAACTAGGACATGATTTTCCATGTAATTATGTATATATGTATATGATCTGTTGATATTCTTGTGATATATGTAAATAGTTATTTCTTTTTCTTTACCCTTCCCCAGTGTGACTTGGTATGAAGAAGGCCCAGCTTGGGCCGAAACGTCCCTTAGTCCCTCCCACTAACCTTGTTCATAAATAAAGACACTTGGTTTGCACGATAAAAACGAATCTGTTGACTTTCTTTTACTATTACCTCATGCTGAAGAGAGTGCAGTGTTTTGAATTTACATTCTATAGTCCGGACCTTGGTCCTCTCACTAGCACCTCTATACCACCCTTAATAGAGCAGTGTTCACACCATATATACCTTTCCTTCTGCAGAGGAGGCAGCTGCACAGCAGGAGAAGTTCCATTTCCTGTATCCCAAGCGTAAACTGAGTACTTTTCTGGACCACGCTGACTTCAGAGAATCAGTCCAGAAACACCAGGCTTACCCAGACAAGCGTTTCTCCAAACGTCTTAAGGATACACATTATCCCTTTCCCCCTGACGTGGTCAAACGCTGGACCCAGTGTCCAAAGGTGGACCCCCCAATCTCCAGGCTTGCGGCTAGATCCATAGTTGCAGTGGAGGATGGGGCTTCACTTAAAGATGCCAATGACAGACAGATGGACCTTTGGTTAAAATCTGTCTATGAAGCTATCGGCGCGTCGTTTGCTCCAGCATTCGCGGCCGTGTGGGCACTCCAAGCTATTTCAGCTGGTCTGGCACAGGTGGACTCTATCATACGTCCAGCAGTGCCGCGAGTAGCGTCCCTAACCTCACAAATGTCTGCGTTTGCGACTTACGCTATCAACGCTGTCCTGGACTCTACAAGCCGTACCTCAATGGCGTCTGCCAACTCTGTGGTTTTGCGCAGAGCCTTGTGGTTAAAGGAATGGAAAGCGGATTCTGCGTCCAAAAAATGTTTAACCAGCTTGCCACTATCTGTAGATAGACTGTTTGGTGAACAATTGGCTGAAATCATTAAACAATCCAAGGGTAAAGACTCCTCCTTACCCCAGCCCAGATCAAGCAAACCTCAACAGAGGAAGTGGCAGTCGAGGTTTCGGTCCTTTCGAGGCTCCGGCAAGACCCAATTCTCCTCGTCCAAAGGGACTCAGAAGGAGCAAAGGAGCTCAGATTCCTGGCGGGCTCACTCACGCCCCAAGAAAGCAACCGGAGGAACCGCTTCCAAGGCGGCTGCCTCATGACTTTCGGCCTCATCCCTCCGCATCCTCGGTCGGTGGCAGGCTCTCCCGCTTTTGCGACATTTGGCTGCCACAGGTCAAAGACCGGTGGGTAACAGACATTTTGTCTCACGGGTACAGGATAGAGTTCAGTTCTCGTCCTCCGCCTCGGTTCTTCAGAACCTCCCCACATCCCGACCGAGCAGATGCCCTTCTGCAGGCGGTGTGCTCACTAAAAGCAGAAGGAGTGGTGATCCCTGTTCCTCAGCAGGAACAAGGGCAAGGTTTTTACTCCAATCTCTTTGTGGTTCCAAAAAAGGACGGCTCGTTTCGTCCTGTTCTGGACCTAAAGCTGCTCAACAAACATGTGAACGCCAGGCGGTTCCGGATGGAATCCCTCCGCTCAGTCATTGCCTCAATGTCTCAAGGAGATTTCCTAGCATCAATAGACATCAAAGATGCTTATCTCCACGTGCCGATTGCTACAGAGCACCAGCGTTTTCTACGTTTCGTGATAGGAGACGACCATCTCCAGTTCGTAGCTCTGCCATTTGGTCTGGCGACAGCCCCACAGGTTTTCACCAAGGTCATGGCGGCAGTGGTAGCAGTCTTGCACTCTCAGGGACATTCGGTGATCCCTTACTTAGACGATCTACTTGTCAAAGCACCCTCTCAAGAGGCATGCCAACACAGCCTGAATGTTGCGCTGGAGACTCTCCAGACTTTCGGGTGGATCATCAACTTTTCAAAGTCAAACCTGGCACCGACTCAATCACTAACGTATCTTGGCATGGAGTTTCATACTCTCTCAGCGATAGTGAAGCTTCCGCTGGACAAGCAGCGGTCACTACAGACAGGGGTGCAGTCTCTCCTTCAGGGTCAGTCGCACCCCTTAAGGCGCCTCATGCACTTCCTAGGGAAGATGGTGGCAGCAATGGAGGCAGTCCCGTTCGCGCAGTTTCATCTGCGCCCACTTCAATGGGACATTCTCCGCCAATGGGACGGGAAGACAACTTCCCTAGACAGGACAGTCTCCCTTTCTCAGACGACCAAGGACTTTCTGCAATGGTGGCTTCTTCCCACCTCATTATCACAGGGAAGATCATTCCTGCCCCCATCCTGGGCAGTGGTCACGACAGACGCGAGTCTGTCAGGGTGGGGAGCAGTTTTTCTCCACCACAGGGCTCAGGGTACGTGGTCTCAGCAGGAGTCCACCCTTCAGATCAATGTTCTGGAAATCAGGGCAGTGTATCTTGCCCTATTAGCCTTCCAGCAGTGGCTGGAAGGCAAGCAGATCCGAATTCAGTCGGACAACTCCACAGCGGTGGCATACATCAACCACCAAGGAGGGACACGCAGTCGGCAAGCCTTCCAGGAAGTCAGGAGGATTCTGATGTGGGTGGAGGAAAGAGCATCCACCATATCAGCAGTTCACATCCCGGGCGTAGAAAACTGGGAAGCAGACTTCCTCAGTCGCCAGGGCATGGACGCAGGGGAATGGTCCCTTCACCCGGACGTGTTTCAGGAAATCTGCCGCCGCTGGGGGGTGCCGGACGTCGACCTAATGGCGTCTCGGCACAACAACAAGGTCCCGACCTTCATAGCGCGGTCTCGCGATCAAAGAGCTCTGGCGGCAGACGCCTTAGTGCAAGATTGGTCGCAGTTCCGGCTCCCTTATGTGTTTCCACCTCTGGCACTCTTGCCCAGAGTGTTACGCAAGATCAGATCCGATTGCGGCCGCGTCATACTCGTCGCCCCAGACTGGCCGAGGAGGTCGTGGTACCCGGATCTGTGGCATCTCACGGTCGGCCAACCGTGGGCACTACCAGACCGTCCAGACTTACTGTCCCAAGGGCCGTTTTTCCATCGGAATTCTGCGGCCCTGAACCTGACTGTGTGGCCATTGAGTCCTGGATCCTAGCGTCTTCAGGATTACCCCAAGGGGTCGTGGCCACCATGAGACAGGCTAGGAAGTCCACTTCTGCTAAGATCTACCACAGAACGTGGAAGATTTTCTTATCCTGGTGCTCTGCACAAGGAGTATCCCCCTGGCCATTCGCGTTACCTGTCGTTCTTTCCTTCCTGCAATCTGGGTTGGAAAAGGGCTTGTCGCTCGGCTCCCTTAAAGGGCAAGTCTCGGCACTATCCGTGTTTTTTCAGAAGCGTCTAGCACGACTTTCTCAGGTACGCACGTTCCTGCAGGGGGTTTGTCATATCGTACCTCCGTACAAGCGGCCGTTAGATCCGTGGGATCTAAACAAAATCCTTGTTGCTCTCCAGAAGCCGCCCTTCGAGCCTCTGAGGGATGTGTCACTTTCTCGACTCTCACAGAAAGTGGCCTTTCTGGTAGCGGTCACGTCTCTTCGGAGAGTGTCTGAACTAGCAGCGCTGTCATCCAAAGCTCCTTTCCTGGTGTTCCACCAGGACAAGGTAGTGCTGCGCCCCATTCAGGAGTTTCTCCCTAAGGTGGTATCCTCTTTTCATCTTAATCAGGATATCTCCTTGCCTTCCTTTTATCCACATGCAGTTCATCGGTATGAAAAGGATTTACATTTGTTGGATCTGGTGAGAGCACTCAGAATCTACATTTCCCGCACGGCGCCCCTGCGCCGCTCGGATGCACTCTTTGTCCTTGTCGCTGGTAAGCGCAAAGGGTCGCAGGCTTCCAAAGCCACCCTGGCTCGATGGATCAAAGAACCAATTCTTGAAGCCTACCGTTCTGCTGGGCTTCCGGTTCCATCAGGGCTGAAGGCCCATTCTACCAGAGCCGTGGGTGCGTCCTGGGCATTACGACACCAGGCTACGGCTCAACAGGTGTGCCAGGCAGCTACCTGGTCGAGTCTGCACACTTTCACCAAGCATTATCAGGTGCATACCTATGCTTCGGCGGACGCCAGCCTAGGTAGAAGAGTCCTGCAGGCGGCAGTTGCCTCCCCGTAGGGGAGGGCTGTCTTTGCAGCTCTAACATGAGGTATTTCTTTACCCACCCAGGGACAGCTTTTGGACGTCCCAATCGTCTGGGTCTCCCAATGGAGCGACGAAGAAGAAGGGAATTTTGTTACTTACCGTAAATTCCTTTTCTTCTAGCTCCTATTGGGAGACCCAGCACCCGCCCTGTTGTCCTTCGGGATTTTTGGTTGTTTTTCGGGTACACATGTTGTTCATGTTGAATGGTTTTCAGTTCTCCGATGTTACTTCGGAGTGAATTTGTTTAAACCAGTTATTGGCTTTCCTCCTTCTTGCTTTTGCACTAAAACTGGTGAGCCAGTGATCCCACTGGGGGTGTATAGCCAGAAGGGGAGGGGCCTTACACTTTTTAGTGTAATGCTTTGTGTGGCCTCCGGAGGCAGTACTATACACCCAATCGTCTGGGTCTCCCAATAGGAGCTAGAAGAAAAGGAATTTACGGTAAGTAACAAAATTCCCTTCTTTCCCTCTCCTCCTCCTCCTCTGGTGCGATCGCTCTGTCCTCTTCCCTCTCCTCCTCCTCCGGTGCGATCGCTCTGTCCTCTTCCCTCTCCTCCTCCTCTGGTGCGATCGCTCTGTCCTCTTCCCTCTCCTCCTCCTCTGGTGCGATCGCTCTGTCCTCTTCCCTCTCCTCCTCCTCTGGTGCGATCGCTCTGTCCTCTTCCCTCTCCTCCTCCTCTGGTGCGATCGCTCTGTCCTCTTCCCTCTCCTCCTCCTCTGGTGCGATCGCTCTGTCCTCTTCCCTCTCCTCCTCCTCCTCTGGTGCGATCGCTCTGTCCTCTTCCCTCTCCTCCTCCTCCTCTGGTGCGATCGCTCTGTCCTCTTCCCTCTCCTCCTCCTCCTCTGGTGCGATCGCTCTGTCCTCTTCCCTCTCCTCCTCATCCTCTGGTGCGATCGCTCTGTCCTCTTCCCTCTCCTCCTCCTCTGGTGCGATCGCTCTGTCCTCTTCCCTCTCCTCCTCCTCTGGTACGATCGCTCTGTCCTCTTCCCTCTCCTCCTCCTCCTCTGGTGCGATCGCTCTGTCCTCTTCCCTCTCCTCCTCCTCTGGTGCGATCGCTCTGTCCTCTTCCCTCCTCCTCCTCCTCCTCCTCTGGTGCGATCGCTCTGTCCTCTTCCCTCTCCTCCTCCTCTGGTGTGATCGCTCTGTCCTCTCCTGTGTCCTAGGTGGGGGAGGATCTACGGCAGGACATGCTGGCCCTACAGATGATCAAGATCATGGACAAGCTGTGGCTCCAGGACGGCCTGGACATGAGAATGGTGATCTTCACCTGTCTGTCCACCGGCACCGACCGAGGTAAAGGGCTACACGCTGTGCTGTATGTGGGGGTAATGTACCTTGCTCTGTATGTGGGGGTTCTTGTACCCCCCAGTGTGTCCCCCTTGTTTCCCAGTTCTCTGGGGTTTTATTCTCCAGGGCTGGTGGAGTTGGTTTTGTCGTCGGAGACGCTGAGGAAGATCCAGGTGGAGTTCGGCCTGACCGGATCCTTCAAGGACAAGCCTCTGGCGGAGTGGCTGCGGAAATACAACGCCTCAGAGGAGGAGTATGAGAAGGTAAGGCCGGTGTGTGATGGAGGGTCCACGCTGCCCTGCCCCTGCCCTGGCCCCGCCCCCGACCTGACCCGACCCTGACCTGCCCCGCCCCCGACCTGACCCTGACCTGCCCCGCCCCCGACCTGACCCGACCACGCCCCCGACCTGACCCGACCCTGGCCCTGACCCTGACCTGCCCCGCTCCCGACCTGACCTGCCCCGCCCCCGACCTGACCCGACCCTGGCCCTGACCGGCCCCGACCCAGCTCTCGCTCTCTTCCAGGCCTCGGAGAACTTCATCTACTCGTGCGCCGGCTGCTGCGTGGCCACCTATGTCCTGGGCATCTGTGACCGGCACAATGACAACATCATGCTGCGCAGCAGTGGACACATGTTCCACATCGACTTCGGGAAGTTCCTGGGACACGCGCAGATGTTTGGGAGTTTTAAGAGGTATTGTGCTTGTACACCGGAGCCTGTATATGGGGGTCCTGGACCTCTCTCCTGTCTGTGCTCCACAAGCTCCAGCCACACAGAGGGGGTACAACGGGGGGCAGAATTCACTACTGCATCTTCCCACAGAGACAGAGCCCCCTTTGTGCTGACGTCGGACATGGCGTATGTCATTAATGGAGGGGAGAAGCCCACCAGCCGCTTCCAGCTGTTTGTGGACCTGTGCTGCCAGGCGTACAATCTGCTCCGGAAACACACAAGCCTGTTCCTGAACCTGCTGTCCCTGGTGAGGATCTGCCACGGTCCCCGCAATGTGCCGCTCCTGAGCTCTCCCAGACCAAAGTATGGTCCCCGGACGACACTAAACCCGGGGGTCCGTCCACAGAGACCCTCCTCTGTGGATCAGGCCTGAGTTCCCCATCTTTGTGTTGTTCTTTGCGGTCAGTCTGAGGGTGAATCGGACGTATTCCGCCCCCCGGTTAAATTACAGCTTCGGAGCATTGTCTGCTCTCGGCGGAGCACTCGCGGCCCTCAGCGGAGCATTCAGAGCGTTGTCGGCTCCCGGCGGAGCATTCAGAGCGTTGTCTGCTCTCGGAGGAGCATTCAGAGTGTTGTTGGCTCTTGGCGGACCATTCGGAGCGTTGTCTGCTCTCGGCGGAGCACTCGCGGCCCTCAGCGGAGCATTCAGAGCGTTGTCGGCTCCCGGCGGAGCATTCAGAGCGTTGTCTGCTCTCGGAGGAGCATTCAGAGTGTTGTTGGCTCTTGGCGGACCATTCGGAGCGTTGTCTGCTCTCGGCGGAGCACTCGCGGCCCTCAGCGGAGCATTCAGAGCGTTGTCGGCTCTCGGCGGAGCATTCAGAGCGTTGTCTGCTCTTGGAGGAGCATACAGTGCGTTGTTGGCTCTTGGCGGAGCATTCGGAGCGTTGTCTGCTCTCGGCGGAGCGTTGTCTGCTCTCGGCGGAGCGTTGTCTGCTCTCGGCGGAGCGTTGTCTGCTCTCGGCGGAGCGTTGTCTGCTCTCGGCGGAGCGTTGTCTGCTCTCGGCGGAGCGTTGTCTGCTCTCGGCGGAGCGTTTGTCTGCTCTCGGCGGAGCGTTTGTCTGCTCTCGGCGGAGCGTTTGTCTGCTCTCGGCGGAGCGTTTGTCTGCTCTCGGCGGAGCGTTTGTCTGCTCTCGGCGGAGCGTTGTCGGCTCTCGGCGGAGCGTTGTCTGCTCTCGGCGGAGCGTTGTCTGCTCTCGGCGGAGCGTTTGTCTGCTCTCGGCGGAGCGTTGTCTGCTCTCGGCGGAGCGTTGTCGGCTCTCGGCGGAGCGTTGTCTGCTCTTGGCGGAGCGTTTGTCTGCTCTCGGCGGAGCATTGTCTGCTCTCGGCGGAGCGTTGTCGGCTCTCGGCGGAACATTCGGAGCATTTGCAACTCTTGGCACAGCCTTCATAAGTGCAGGTCCCGTGATCGTCTGCAGCTCCTGATTGATGTCTTCCCTGAACAGATGCTTTCTTCTGGGCTGCCGGAGCTCACGGGCCTCCAGGATGTGAAATACGTGCAGGATGCTCTGCAGCCGCAGGCCACGGACGCCGAGGCCACCATCTTCTTCACCAGGTGAGGAGCGCTCCCCTCTGGCGGATGAGGTGTGCGGCGGCGGATCCTCATTGTGCCACTTCTTGCTCCAGGTTAATCGAGTCCAGTCTCGGCAGCGTCGCCACAAAGTTCAATTTCTTCATCCACAATCTGGCTCAGCGATTCTCGGGGCTCCCAGCAAACGACGAGGCGATCCTGTCCTTCTCCCCAAAAACCTACTCCCTGAAACAAGATGGTCGCATCAGAGAAGCCTCCATCTTCACGTACCACAAGCGGTACAATCCGGATAAGTATTATGTGAGTGCCTCCCCCCAGCGTCGCCCCTGAACCCCAGCGCTCGGTCCTTACTGACTGTCTCCACAGATCTATGTGGTCAGGGTGGTCCGCGAGGCGCAGGAGGACTCGGCCTTCGTCTTCCGCACCTTCGATGAGTTCCAGGAGCTGCACAATAAGCTCAGCATCTTGTTTCCTCTGTGGAAGTTACCGGGGTAAGTGTGGGACGTCAGCGGGCAGAACGGCTGTGGGCGGAGCGACGGGGACAGCTGCGTGCAGAGCAGCTGCGGGCAGAGCGGCGGGGACAGCTGCGGGCAGAAAGACTGCAGGCAGAGCGGCGGGGACGGCTGCGGGCAGAGCGGCGGGGACGGCTGCGGGCAGAGCGGCGGGGACGGCTGCGGGCAGAGCGGCGGGGACGGCTGCGGGCAGAGCGGCGGGGACGGCTGCGGGCAGAGCGGCGGCGGGGACGGCTGCGGGCAGAGCGGCGGCGGGGACAGCTGCGTAAAGAGCAGCTGCAGGCGGAGCGGCGGGGACAGCTGCGGGCAGAGCAGCTGCAGGCAGAGCGGCGGGGACAGCTGCGGGCAGAGCAGCTGCAGGCGGAGCGGCGGGGACAGCTGCGGGCAGAGCAGCTGCAGGCGGAGCGGCGGGGACAGCTGCGGGCAGAAAGGCTGTGGGCAGAGCGGCTGCGGGCAGAGCGGCGGGGACAGCTGCGTGCAGAGCAGCTGCAGGCGGAGCGGCGGGGACAGCTGCGTGCAGAGCAGCTGCAGGCAGAGCGGCGGGGACGGCTGTGGACGGAGAGGCGGGGGCGGCTGTGGACGGAGAGGCGGGGGCGGCTGTGGACGGAGAGGCGGGGGCGGCTGTGGACGGAGAGGCGGGGGCGGCTGTGGACGGAGAGGCGGGGGTGGCTGTGGACGGAGAGGCGGGGGCGGCTGTGGACGGAGAGGCGGGGGCGGCTGTGAGCAGACTGCCGGCGACGACTGCTTGTGGAGCGGCGGGGGCGGCTGCAGGCGGAGAGGATGACTACGGTCGGCGTCTCTCCACAATCACATTCTTTCCTTCTAGATTTCCAAGTAAAGTCGTTCTGGGAAGAACCCACATAAAGGACGTGGCCGCGAAAAGGAAGGTGGAGTTACACAGCTATGTGCAGAGCCTGCTGAGCGGCTCTGCCGACGTGTCTGAGGTAGGTGGCCGGCAGCGCGTCCTCTGGGCACATTGTGCAGGGGTCGTATGTGCTGAGACCGGGGGGATCCTCTCCTGACATGTCCTTGTTGATTTGCCAGTGTGACCTGGTGTATACCTTCTTCCACCCGCTGCCTCGAGACGAGAAGATAGATGGATGTGCCGTGGCCGTCCGTGACGCGGGTATGCTGCCCCCCGGGGTCGGGCGTCCCTTCTGTGTGGCAGGCTCTGTATGATAATCCCACCTGCTCTCCTCCAGGTGAACCCCCTCTCAGTCCAGGAGCTGGGAAAATTGAAGGTGAAGTGAAATTATCCATTTCTTACCGAAACGGGACCCTCTTCATTATGGTGATGCACATAAAGGACCTGGTGAGCGGAGGCTGCTGTAGATGTCGCTCATCTCATGGCAGCGCACGGTGGAGGTGACTGATCACTTTTCATTGCAGGTGGCGGAGGACGGCACTGACCCCAATCCTTATGTGAAGACCTATCTGCTCCCGGACCCCCACAAAACGTCCAAACGCAAAACCAAAATTGCCCGGAAAACTTGCAATCCGACCTTCAACGAGATGGTGAGTCGTGTGCGTCCCGGACTCCTCATGTCCCCCGCCCGCCTCTGTCTGCATCAAATCTCTCACTTCTTTATGAAAACACACAAATGACGTGGTTGTGGTGCTCGTGCCGCGGCTCGTGGGGACGTCGTCTTCAGGGCTGCTCCAGTCTGTGCCCGGGCTGCGGCTCGTGGGGACGTTGTTTTCAGGGCTGCTCCAGTCTGTGCTCTGGCCGCGGCTCGTGGGGACGTAGTTTTCAGGGCTGCTCCAGTCTGCTCGGGCCGCGGCTCGTGGGGACGTTGTCTTCAGGGCTGCTCCAGTCTGTGCTCGGGCAGCGGCTCGTGGGGACGTCGTCTTCAGGGCTGCTCCAGTCTGTGCTCGGGCCGCGGCTCGTGGGGACGTTGTCTTCAGGGCTGCTCCAGTCTGTGCTCGGGCCGCGGCTCGTGGGGACGTCGTTTTCAGGGCTGCTCCAGTCTGTGCTCGGGCAGCGGCTCGTGGGGACGTCGTCTTCAGGGCTGCTCCAGTCTGTGCTCGGGCCGCGGCTCGTGGGGACGTCGTCTTCAGGGCTGCTCCAGTCTGTGCTCGGGCAGCGGCTCGTGGGGACGTCGTCTTCAGGGCTGCTCCAGTCTGTGCTCGGGCCGCGGCTCGTGGGGACGTCGTCTTCAGGGCTGCTCCAGTCTGTGCTCGGGCAGCGGCTCGTGGGGACGTCGTCTTCAGGGCTGCTCCAGTCTGTGCTCGGGCCGCGGCTCGTGGGGGCGTCGTTTTCAGGGCTGCTCCAGTCTGTGCTCGGGCCGCGGCTCGTGGGGGCGTCGTTTTCAGGGCTGCTCCAGTCTGTGCTCGGGCCGCGGCTCGTGGGGACGTCGTTTTCAGGGCTGCTCCAGTCTGTGCTCGGGCCGCGGCTCGTGGGGACGTAGTCTTCAGGGCTGCTCCAGTCTTTGCTCGGGCCGCGGCTCGTGGGGACGTTGTCTTCAGGGCTGCTCCAGTCTGTGCTCGGGCCGCGGCTCGTGGGGACGTCGTTTTCAGGGCTGCTCCAGTCTGTGCTCGGGCCGCGGCTCGTGGGGGCGTTGTTTTCAGGGCTGCTCCAGTCTGTGCTCGTGCCGCGGCTCGTGGGGGCGTCGTTTTCAGGGCTGCTCCAGTCTGTGCTCGGGCCGCGGCTCGTGGGGACGTCGTTTTCAGGGCTGCTCCAGTCTGTGCTCGGGCCGCGGCTCGTGGGGGCGTCGTTTTCAGGGCTGCTCCAGTCTGTGCTCGGGCCGCGGCTCGTGGGGACGTCGCCTTCAGGGCTGCTCCAGTCTGTGCTCTGGCTGCGGCTCGTGGGGACGTCGTCTTCAGGGCTGCTCCAGTCTGTGCTCGGGCCGCGGCTCGTGGGGACGTCGTCTTCAGGGCTGCTCCAGTCTGTGCTCGGGTCGCGGCTCGTGGGGACGTCGTCTTCAGGGCTGCTCCAGTCTGTGCTCGGGCAGCGGCTCGTGGGGACGTCGTCTTCAGGGCTGCTCCAGTCTGTGCTTGGGCCGCGGCTCGTGGGGACGTCGTCTTCAGGGCTGCTCCAGTCTGTGCTTGGGCCGCGGCTCGTGGGGGCGTCGTTTTCAGGGCTGCTCCAGTCTGTGCTCGGGCCGCGGCTCGTGGGGGCGTCGTTTTCAGGGCTTCTCCAGTCTGTGCTCGGGCCGCGGCTCGTGGGGGCGTCGTTTTCAGGGCTGCTCCAGTCTGTGCTCGGGCCGCGGCTCGTGGGGGCGTCATTTTCAGGGCTGCTCCAGTCTGTGCTCGGGCCGCGGCTCGTGGGGGCGTTGTTTTCAGGGCTGCTCCAGTCTGTGCTCGTGCCGCGGCTCGCGGGGGCGTCGTTTTCAGGGCTGCTCCAGTCTGTGCTCGGGCCGCGGCTCGTGGGCACGTCGTTTTCAGGGCTGCTCAGTCTGTGCTCGGGCCGCGGCTCGTGGGGGCGTCGTTTTCAGGGCTGCTCCAGTCTGTGCTCGGGCCGTGGCTCGTGGGGACGTCGTCTTCAGGGCTGCTCCAGTCTGTGCTCGGGCCGCGGCTCGTGGGGGCGTTGTTTTCAGGGCTGCTCCAGTCTGTGCTCGTGCCGCGGCTCGTGGGGGCGTCGTTTTCAGGGCTGCTCCAGTCTGTGCTCGGGCCGTGGCTCGTGGGGACGTCGTTTTCAGGGCTGCTCCAGTCTGTGCTCGGGCCGTGGCTCGTGGGGGCGTCGTTTTCAGGGCTGCTCCAGTCTGTGCTCGGGCCGCGGCTCGTGGGGACGTCGTCTTCAGGGCTGCTCCAGTCTGTGCTCGGGCCGTGGCTCGTGGGGACGTCGTTTTCAGGGCTGCTCCAGTCTGTGCTCGGGCCGTGGCTCGTGGGGACGTCGTTTTCAGGGCTGCTCCAGTCTGTGCTCGGGCCGCGGCTCGTGGGGATGTCGTTTTCAGGGCTGCTCCAGTCTGTGCTCGGGCCGTGGCTCGTGGGGACGTCGTTTTCAGGGCTGCTCCAGTCTGTGCTCGGGCCGCGGCTCGTGGGGGCGTCGTTTTCAGGACTGCTCCAGTCTGTGCTCGGGCCGCGGCTCATGGGGACGTCGTCTTCAGGGCTGCTCCAGTCTGTGCTCGGGCCGCGGTTCGTGGGGACGTCGTTTTCAGGGCTGCTCTAGTCTGTGCTCGGGCCGCGGCTCGTGGGGACGTCGTCTTCAGGGCTGCTCCAGTCTGTGCTCGGGCCGCGGCTCGTGGGGACGTCGTTTTCAGGGCTGCTCCAGTCTGTGCTCGGGCCGCGGTTCGTGGGGACGTCGTCTTCAGGGCTGCTCCAGTCTGTGCTCGGGCCGCGGCTCGTGGGGACGTCGTTTTCAGGGCTGCTCCAGTCTGTGCTCGGGCCGCGGCTCGTGGGGGCGTCGTTTTCAGGGCTGCTCCAGTCTGTGCTCGGGCCGCGGTTCGTGGGGACGTCGTTTTCAGGGCTGCTCCAGTCTGTAATGATGGAGGAGACGTACATCATTATGATTGTTGGTGTTATTTGCTGTCCCCCATGCTTTACCCTGCCGGCTATTCATGCTGTCGTTGCCTCCACAGCTGGTGTACAGCGGGTACAGTAAGGAGACGCTGCGGCAGAGGGAGCTGCAGCTCAGTGTCCTCAGCGCCGAGTCTTTGCGGGAGAACTTCTTCCTCGGCGGCCTGATCCTCGCGCTGAAAGACTTCAACCTGAAGCAGGAGACGGTGAGCTGGTACAAGCTGACCGAGGTGCCTTACTGCTGAGCGGACCAAGACTTCCCAACATTTCACTCCACCGCCGTGCCGCCATCACCACTATTCCTGGGCGGCAGGCCGCCGTCCTGCCGGGATCCACCAACCCTGACTTCTACATTCCACCACCATCACTCGCCAACCGCGTGAGCGCCCCCTAGTGAGCGGCTCCCGCCTTATCCCAGTCTATGGACCGCACCTAGGAGGCGGAGGCTCAGCCCACCCCACCGCCAGGGAAGGGTTAATGTGAGGATGGGGGGGGCTTAGAGGGGGCTTTTATACAATTCACTAATCTGATGAGCACAAGACTAGAGCAGAGCGGCCGCAACCAAAGCGCTAGGGATTTCCAGAGTCTGTAGAGAGAGTACAATGGCGTCCTCGTCCCGTGCCCCCCGAGAGTATGCCGCCCCCCGAGAGTGTGCCACCGCCTGCCTCCACCGCTATCTGATGAACGGCTGCTGATTCACGTGTGTCAGAAGACAAGCGAATGTATTCACAGGTCCATGGTCGCTGGACGGGAGCCCCACAGATACCTCCTCCCACGGGACCCCCGTACGGCAATTCACCCCGCAGACGCCTCTTCCCACGGGACCCCCTTATGGCACATCACCCCGCAGACACCACCTCCCACGGGACCCCCGTACGGCACCTCACCCCGCAGACACCACCTCCCACGGGACCCCCGTACAGCACATCACCCCGCAGACGCCTCTTCCCACGGGACCCCCGTACAGCACATCACCCCGCAGACACCACCTCCCACGGGACCCCCGTACAGCACCTCACCCCGCAGACGCCTCTTCCCACGGGACCCCCGTACAGCACATCACCCCACAGACACCACCTCCCACGGGACCCCCGTACAGCACCTCACCCCGCAGACGCCTCTTCCCACGGGACCCCCGTACAGCACATCACCCCGCAGACACCACCTCCCACGGGACCCCCGTACAGCACATCACCCCGCAGACACCACCTCCCACGGGACCCCCGTACAGCACATCACCCCGTAGACACCACCTCCCACGGGACCCCCGTACAGCACATCACCCCGCAGACACCACCTCCCACGGGACCCCCGTACAACACCTCACCCCGCAGACGCCTCTTCCCACGGGACCCCCGTACAGCACATCACCCCGCAGACACCACCTCCCACGGGACCCCCGTACGGCACCTCACCCTGCAGACGCCTCTTCCCACGGGACCCCCGTACAGCACATCACCCCGCAGACACCACCTCCCACGGGACCCCCGTACAGCACATCACCCCGCAGACACCACCTCCCACGGGACCCCCGTACAACACCTCACCCCGCAGACGCCTCTTCCCACGGGACCCCCGTACAGCACATCACCCCGCAGACACCACCTCCCACGGGACCCCCGTACGGCACCTCACCCTGCAGACGCCTCTTCCCACGGGACCCCCGTACAGCACATCACCCCGCAGACACCACCTCCCACGGGACCCCCGTACAGCACATCACCCCGCAGACACCACCTCCCACGGGACCCCCGTACAGCACATCACCCCGCAGACACCACCTCCCACGGGACCCCCGTACAACACCTCACCCCGCAGACGCCTCTTCCCACGGGACCCCCGTACAGCACATCACCCCGCAGACACCACCTCCCACGGGACCCCCGTACGGCACCTCACCCTGCAGACGCCTCTTCCCACGGGACCCCCGTACAGCACATCACCCCGCAGACACCACCTCCCACGGGACCCCCGTACAGCACATCACCCCGCAGACACCACCTCCCACGGGACCCCCGTACAGCACATCACCTCGCAGACACCACCTCCCACGGGACCCCCGTACAGCACATCACCCCGCAGACACCACCTCCCACGGGACCCCCGTACAGCACATCACCCCGCAGACGCCTCTTCCCACGGGACCCCCGTACGACACATTACCCCGCAGATGCCTCCGCCCATGGAAATCCCCGTCCGGCACTTCACCCCGCAGACGCCTCCTCCCACAGGACCCCCATACGGCACATCACCCCGCAGATGCCTCCTTCCACGGGACCGTATGGCACATCACCCCGCAGACTCCTCCTCCTGCAGCGCACCACAGACTCCTCCTCCTATTGCACATCACCCTACAGACACTTCCTTCCATGGTGATCCACAGATGGCTCCTCCCGCGGTGCGTCACATTGCAAGCGGCTCCTCCCGCGGTGCGTCACATTGCAAGCGGCTCCTCCCGCGGTGCGTCACATTGCAGATGGCTCCTCCTGCGGCGTGTCACATTGCAAGCGGCTCCTCCTGCGGCGTGTCACATTGCAAGCGGATCCTCCTGCGGCGTGTCACATTGCAAGCGGCTCCTCCCGCGGCGTGTCACATTGCAGATGGCCCCTCCCGCGGCTTGTCACATTGCAGATGGCTCCTCCTGCGGCGTGTCACATTGCAGATGGCTCCTCCCGCGGCGTGTCACATTGCAGATGGCTCCTCCCGCGGCGTGTCACATTGCAGATGGCTCCTCCCGCGGCGTGTCACATTGCAAGCGGCTCCTCCCGCGGCGTGTCACATTGCAGATGGCTCCTCCCGCGGCGTGTCACATTGCAGATGGCTCCTCCCGCGGCGTGTCACATTGCAGATGACTCCTCCCGCGGCGTGTCACATTGCAGATGGCTCCTCCTGCGGCGTGTCACATTGCAGATGGCTCCTCCCGCGGCGTGTCACATCGCAGATGGCTCCTCCCGCGGCGTGTCACATTGCAGATGGCTCCTCCCGCGGCGTGTCACATTGCAGATGGCTCCTCCCACGGTGCGTCACATTGCAAGCGGCTCCTCCCGCGGTGCGTCACATAGCAAGCGGCTCCTCCCGCGGCACGTCACATTGCAGATGGCTCCTCCCGCGGCGTGTCACATTGCAGATGGCTCCTCCCACGGCGTGTCACATTGCAGATGGCTCCTCCTGCGGCGTGTCACATTGCAGGTGGCTCCTCCCGCGGCGTGTCACATTGCAAGCGGCTCCTCCCGCGGCGTGTCACATTGCAGATGGCTCCTCCCGCGGTGCGTCACATTGCAGATGGCTCCTCCCGCGGCGTGTCACATTGCAGGCGGCTCCTCCCGCGGCGTGTCACATTGCAGATGGCTCCTCCCGCGGCGTGTCACATTGCAAGCGGCTCCTCCCGCGGCGTGTCACATTGCAGATGGCTCCTCCCGCGGCGTGTCACATTGCAGATGGCTCGTCCCGCGGCGTGTCACATTGCAAGCGGCTCCTCCCGCGGTGCGTCACATTGCAGATGGCTCCTCCCGCGGCGTGTCACATTGCAGATGGCTCGTCCCGCGGCGTGTCACATTGCAGGTGGCTCCTCCCGCGGCGTGTCACATTGCAGGTGGCTCCTCCCGCGGCGTGTCACATTGCAGGTGGCTCCTCCCGCGGCGTGTCACATTGCAAGCGGCTCCTCCCGCGGTGCGTCACATTGCAGGCGGCTCCTCCCGCGGCGCGTCACATTGCAGATGGCTCCTCCCGCGGCGTGTCACATTGCAGGCGGCTCCTCCCGCGGCGTGTCACATTGCAGATGGCTCCTCCCGCGGCGTGTCACATTGCAGATGGTTCCTCCCGCGGCGTGTCACATTGCAGGCGGCTCCTCCCGCGGCGCGTCACCCGGCAGGCGGCTCCTCCCGCGGTGTGTCACCCCGCCAGGCTGTATGGCGACCACGGACCTGCGGATGGATTGCCTTGTGTCTGGTTGTTTCTTTATGGCCATTGATCGGAGCTGCACATCCCCCGTATATTATAATGGTCTGTGCCCCCAGAGGTGGCCGCAGGGAGACCACCCTTTCCAGACTGCCTCACTGCAGGGGATTTGGAGCTTTGTGTCAGAGCAGCTGATCATTGGCTGGAGACCTGCTTTGCGGCGGCCTCCACCGCCCGGTGCCTGCAGCTTCCTATGGTTCCCGCGCTCCGGTCCTCTGATGAGCGGACGCCGGATTAGCAGAAGGTTTCCGCCTGTGTGGAGAGCGCAGCGGGGTGGCCTCCGGAGGTTCGTAGTGCGGAGCTGGCGCTCCAGGATGGCGGCAGATCGCTGTCCGCAGCTTTTCGCGCACTGTGGATGGACTGGACCTTGTATTTATTGTCTGTCGCCGGGGTCCGGAGACCACCGTCATCTTACTCACCACTTCTATGTATTGGCCAAATCTAACATTTTTCTGTCTTTCTAATAAAATTTTGCTAGTTTTGCATTCACATTGGAATGGTGTGATCCGGAGCTGCGCTCATGATTCTGCTGGTTGTTCATGGAGTCCACTGCCGCGGGGGGGATAATGGTTGTGAGTCTGAGACAAAACCACACTGGACACGCAGGTGAAGCTGCACTGGTTCTGAGCAGCATGCACTTGTATTCTACGCTTCCATGCACACGCTGCAGTTTTTGGTCCATTTTGGTGCAGTTTTGTTGCCGGCAAGTTCTGTTTTTGGCCTCCCAGCAAAGTCTATGAGCAGTGAGATGTGTGCGCGGCGCAGGGTATTGTCTGACAAACTGCCGCACATTCTGTGTCTGGGAGAATGATCCCTGGTGCAGAGCCTTGCGAAAGTATTCAGCCCCTTGAATTTTTCACCCTTTTCCCACATTTCAGGCTTCAAACATAAAGATAAAATGTTAATGTTCTGGAGAAGAATCTACAACAAGTGACACAATTGTGAAGATGAAGGAAATTTATTGCTTATTTTACACTTTTATAAATAATAACTGAAAATTGGGGCGTGCAATATTATTCATCCCCTGTAAGTGAATCCTTTGTAGCGCCCCCTTTTTGCTGCGATTACAGCACAGTCTCTTGTGTATGTCTCTATCAGTTTTGCACATGGAGAGGTGAAATTCTCGCCCATTCTTTGTAAACAGCTGGAGCTGAGTGAGGTTGGATGGAGGCGTTTGTGAACAGCAGTTTTCAGCTCTTTCCACAGATTCTCGATTGGGTTCAGGTCTGGACTGTGACTTGGCCATTCTAACACCTGGATACAGTTATTTGTGAACCATTCCATTGTAGATTTTGCTTCATGTTTGGGATCATTGTCTTGTTAGAAGACAAATCTCCGTCCCAGTCTCAGGTCTTTTGCAGACTCCAACAGGTTTTCTTCAGGAATGGTCCTGTATTTGGCTCCATCCATCATCCCATCAATTTTACCATCTTCCCTGTCCCTGCTGAAGAAAAGCAGGCCCAAACCATGATGCTGCTACCACCATGTTTGACAGTGGGGATGGTGTGTTCATGGTGATGAGCTGTGTTGCTTTTATCGTTTGCATTGTGCCCATACAGTGTGATTTTGGTTTCCTCTGACCAGAGCCCCTTCTTCCACATGTTTGGTGTCTGCAGGGGCTTGTGGCAAACTTTAAACAACACTTTTTATAGATATCTTTGAGAAATGGCTTTCTTCTTGCCACTCTTCCATAAAGGCCAGATTTGTGCAGTGTACGGCTGATTGTTGTGCTATGGACAGACTCTCCCACCTCAGCTGTAGATCTCTGCAGATCATCCGGAGGGATCATGGGCCTCTTGGCTGCGTCTCTGATCAGTCTTCTCCTTGTGTGAGATGACAGTTTGGATGGACGGCCGGGTCTTGGTAGATTTGCAGTGGTATGATACTCCTTCCATTTCAATATGATCGCTTGCACAGGGCTCCTTGGGATGTGTAAAGTTTTAGAAATCTTTTTGTAACCAAATCCGGCTTTAAACGTCTCCACAACAGTATCACGGACCTGCCTGTTGTGTTCCTTGGTCTTCATGATGCTCTCTGCGCTTTACACAGAACATGAGCCTATCACAGAGCAGGGGCGTTATACGGAGACTTGATTACACACAGGGGCTTATATTTATCATCAGTCATTTAGGACAACATTGCATCATTCACAGATCCTCAATCACCTTCTGGAGGGAGTTTCTGCACTGACGGTAAAGGGGATGAATAATATTGCACGCCACAATTTTCTGTTTATTTTTTAAAAGGGTTTAAAATAAACAAACTATTTCCTTCCTCTTCACAATTGTGTCACTTGTTGTTGAGTTTTCACCAGAACATTAACATTTTATCTTTATGTTTGAAGTCTGAAATGTGGGAAAAGGTTGAAAAATTCAAGGGGCTGAATACTTTCACAAGGCACTGTATATGGCCAGAAGCCAGTCCCCATATAGAGTCTATGGGGACCAGAATCCGGCACAAAGGGGGTAGGAGGAAACGCTTCATACTCACCGATCACCGGCGCGGTGATCACACTGCTCCCGCTGATTCTCCTGAGGAGAGCCATTGGATCATGTGAGGGTGAAATCTTACAAGGGATCCTGCGCCTGATCTAATTTAATGAGGATCAAGTGCTTAAGGGAAATCAACAGCGGACAGAGGATGAATGCTGCCCCGAGATGTGCGTATACTAACTGCAACATCTGCTTATATAAACGAGGAAAAGGGGCGTGGTCGCTTCTACAGTGGGCGTGACCGCATGTGGCCATTGGTCAGTGGTTGATCAATGGGCTGATCCGTGGGTCCGTGAGATCATAAGTGGGGTTGGTACTTGGTGATGCTGGTGGGCGGGTCAATGATATCATTGTGGCGGATCCATATGACGCTGGTGGGGAGGTCTATGATATCGGGGCGGACCCATGTAACGCTGATGGGCGGGTCTATGATGTCGTCAGGGTGGACCCATGTGACGCTGGTGGGCAGGTCTATGATGTCATCGGGGTGGACTCATGTGACGCTGGTGGGCAGGTCTATGATGTCATCAGGGCAATTCCATGTGACACTGGTGAGGAGTGCTATGATATTGGGGTGGATCCATGTAACGGTGGGCGGGTCTATGATGTCATCAGGGCGGATCCATGTGACGCTGGTGAGGAGTGTTATGATATAATTGTGGCGGATCCATGTGATGCTGGTGGGCAGGACTATGATGTCATTGGGGCAATTCCATACAACGCTGGTGGGGAGATCTGATATCTGGGCGGATCCATGTAACGCTGGTGGGGAGATCTGATATCGGGGCGGATCCATGTAACGCTGGTGGGGAGATCTGATATCGGGGCGGATCCATGTAACGCTGGTGGGGAGATCTGCTATCGGGGCGGATCCATGTAACGCTGGTGGGGAGATCTGATATCGGGGCGGATCCATGTAACGCTGGTGGGGAGATCTGCTATCGGGGCGGATCCATGTAACGCTGGTGGGGAGATCTGATATCGGGGCGGATCCATGTAACGCTGGTGGGGAGATCTGATATCGGGGCGGATCCATGTAACGCTGGTGGGGAGATCTGATATCGGGGCGGATCCATGTAACGCTGGTGGGGAGATCTGATATCGGGGCGGATCCATGTAACGCTGGTGGGGAGATCTGATATCGGGGCTCCATGGTGGAGGCTCCCGCCCCCCTTCACTGCACCCTCCCACACATTCCCCCGCACCCCATACTCTGCCCACAACCTCCCCCTGCACTTCTGTGGGACCTGGGGGCGGGGCCTGGCGGCAGCTGCCGTGGTATCAGCGCCAGCACCGGGTCCCTGCTGAGGATCGCACATTCAAATATACCGAGATCACAGATGGCGGTATATTTGAAAGCGCTGATGAGAAGGAGCGCAGCTTCTCATCACTGTCCCGCTGTCTGTGCTCTCTTCAGCACAGCGGTGACGTCACTACTGTGCTGATATGGCCATAGCACAGACAGCGCGCGAACGTGTACTCCCTATGGGGGGGGTTGGTGCACAGCCCGATGTGTGTGTGTGTGTGTGTGTGTATGTATATGCGGTGCACAGCCTGATGTGTGTGTGTATGCGGTGCACAGCCTGATGTGTGTGTGTGTGTGTGTATGCGGTGCACAGCCCGATGTGTGTGTGTGTGTGTATGTATATGCGGTGCACAGCCTGATGTGTGTGTGTGTGTGTATGCGGTGCACAGCCTGATGTGTGTGTGTGTGTGTATGCGGTGCACAGCCTGATGTGTGTGTGTGTGTGTGTGTGTATGCGGTGCACAGCCTGATGTGTGTGTGTGTGTGTATGCGGTGCACAGCCTGATGTGCGTGTGTGTGTATGCGGTGCACAGCCCGATGTGTGTGTGTGTGTATGCGGTGCACAGCCCGATGTGTGTGTGTGTGTGTGTATGCGGTGCACAGCCTGATGTGTGTGTATGCGGTGCAGAGCCCGATGTGTGTGTATGCGGTGCAGAGCCCGATGTGTGTGTGTGCAGTGCAGAGCCCGATGTGTGTGTATGCGGTGCAGAGCCCGATGTGTGTGTGTGCAGTGCAGAGCCCGATGTGTGTGTATGCGGTGCAGAGCCCGATGTGTGTGTGTGCAGTGCAGAGCCCGATGTGTGTGTGTACAGTGCAGAGCCCGATGTGTGTGTATGCAGTGCAGAGCCCGATGTGTGTGTGTGCAGTGCAGAGCCCGATGTGTGTGTGTGCAGTGCAGAGCCCGATGTGTGTGTATGCGGTGCACAGCCTGGTGTGTGTGTGTGTGTGTGTGCGATGCAGAGCCCGATGTGTGTGTATGCAGTGCAGAGCCCGATGTGTGTGTGTGTGCAGTGCAGAGCCCGATGTGTGTGTGTGCAGTGCAGAGCCCGATGTGTGTGTATGCAGTGCAGAGCCCGATGTGTGTGTGTGTGCAGTGCAGAGCCCGATGTGTGTGTGTGCAGTGCAGAGCCCGATGTGTGTGTATGCGGTGCACAGCCTGATGTGGGGCTGTTATTTGCAATGCTGTAGTGATGAGAGGTCAGTGCTGGGGCAGAATATACTGACAGGGAATGTGTGTGCAGGGGGCGGGCAGAGGGTTGGGCTGGACACTGGGGTGGGGCTGGACAGTGAGGGCGGGCGGTGCCAGCTGTGACTGGGAGGTTTTGCACAGGAAGTGGTCAGTTTGCTGGAGCTGAATGTAAACAAGAAGCTGCAGAGAATAAAGGGTGAATTCAAGAGGAACAAAAGTTAGAAAACAAAAAATAACAATGTAGGTGTGATTTATATGACAATACAGCACAGATTAGCTTAAACTCAAAAATGTTTGTTATGTCGGACAACCCCTTTAAGTATTTGATCCAATGGCTCTCCTCAACAATTCTGCTACCAGGGCCGCTTATTAGCCTCATGGATATTCACCACTTCCCCCACCCACCGTTGTCTGTGATTGGTTGCAATCATACAGCTCCCCCACCTTGTGTGACAGCTATCTGCTGCAACCAATCACAGACCTGGTCTGAGAGTCTATAGCTTAAAAATAAATTAAAACGGCGTGCATTCCCCCCCCCCACACACACACACACAATTTTGCCAACCAGGCAAGACAAAGCCAGACAGCTGGGGGCTGGTAGTCTCAGACTGGGGAGACCCACATTATTGGGAGCCCCCCAGCCTAAAAATATCAGCCAGCAGCTGCCCAGGATTGTCGCATCCATTAGATGCGACAACCCCAGCACTGTACCCGACTCTTCCCGATTGTCCTGGTGCGGTGGCAATCTGAGTAATACGTGATTAAAGTGCACTAATCACCAGGATTCTCCTATATAACCTAAAGCCAGTGCTATCAGGTAGAGTCTGCACAGACCTTTAGTTATCAGGTAGGATGTTTAGGTTTTGAAACACAAGCAAGTAAAGATTGTAAAATGAGCAGCTTGTTGATTGGCAGCAGCTGATCAGCTCATAGCTGGGGTGGTAGTGATTCCTGCCCCTGGGCTTCTTATTCCTCCCCGTCTATTATTTATGCTAATTCCATTATAGAGGCTTTCACTAATGGTTGTGGCTATAAATCATGGTGGCTAGAAGGACCTTCATACCCATGTGACAAGAAGGGGCGGGGCCTCCACCAACATGGCTGATATCAGGAAGCAACATTATTTTTCTGTTGGCTGAGGCCACGCCCCTTCTGGTCACATGGGTATGATATCAGCACAGGTCTTTATAGCCACAACCTTCTAAAATGAAAGGTAACATCTAAATCCCAGTGGACAGAGGGACGTCTGCTGATGTCACGCCCATGTGACCAGAAGGGGCGGGTCCTCCACCATCATAGCTGATATCAGGAAGCAACATTGTAGAGTTGATCATAATAGAAGTGGAGGTCTGGGGGTAAGACCTCCAGGTGGGGATGGGGGTGCAAAGCCACTGGTGCATGAATATAGTGGAAGGGAGGAAACCCCACCACGCCCACTATCCAAGCCGTCCACACCCACTATCCAGGTCGGCTATGCCCAAGGTCCTTCTAGCCACTGGGATTTAGCATAAATGACAGGGAGGACGGACAGGCCGGGGGGGGGGCAGAAATCACTATCAAACCCCACCCAAGATATCAGCTGATAGGCAGCTGCTGCCAATCAAAAAAATGTTCATTTTACAAACTTTACTTTCTTGTGTTTATAAAATCTATACATCTGAGCAGATCACTACAGGTACAGTTAGGTCCAGAAATATTTGGACAGTGACACAAGTTTTGTTATTTTAGCTGTTTACAAAAACATGTTCAGAAATACAATTATATATATAATATGGGCTGAAAGTGCACACTCCCAGCTGCAATATGAGAGTTTTCACATCCAAATCGGAGAAAGGGTTTAGGAATCATAGCTCTGTAATGCATAGCCTCCTCTTTTTCAAGGGACCAAAAGTAATTGGACAAGGGACTCTAAGGGCTGCAATTAACTCTGAAGGCGTCTCCCTCGTTAACCTATAATCAATGAAGTAGTTAAAAGGTCTGGGGTTGATTACAGGTGTGTGGTTTTGCATTTGGAAGCTGTTGCTGTGACCAGACAACATGCGGTCTAAGGAACTCTCAATTGAGGTGAAGCAGAACATCCTGAGGCTGAAAAAAAAGAAAAAATCCATCAGAGAGATAGCAGACATGCTTGGAGTAGCAAAATCAACAGTCGGGTACATTCTGAGAAAAAAGGAATTGACTGGTGAGCTTGGGAACTCAAAAAGGCCTGGGCGTCCACGGATGACAACAGTGGTGGATGATCGCCGCATACTTTCTTTGGTGAAGAAGAACCCGTTCACAACATCAACTGAAGTCCAGAACACTCTCAGTGAAGTAGGTGTTTCTGACTCTAAGTCAACAGTAAAGAGAAGACTCCATGAAAGTAAATACAAAGGGTTCACATCTAGATGCAAACCATTCATCAATTCCAAAAATAGACAGGCCAGAGTTACATTTGCTGAAAAACACCTCATGAAGCCAGCTCAGTTCTGGAAAAGTATTCTATGGACAGATGAGACCAAGATCAACCTGTACCAGAATGATGGGAAGAAAAAAGTGTGGAGAAGAAAGGGAACGGCACATGATCCAAGGCACACCACATCCTCTGTAAAACATGGTGGAGGCAACGTGATGGCATGGGCATGCATGGCTTTCAATGGCACTGGGTCACTTGTGTTTATTGATGACATAACAGCAGACAAGAGTAGCCGGATGAATTCTGAAGTGTACCGGGATATACTTTCAGCCCAGATTCAGCCAAATGCCGCAAAGTTGATCGGACGGCGCTTCATAGTACAGATGGACAATGACCCCAAGCATACAGCCAAAGCTACCCAGGAGTTCATGAGTGCAAAAAAGTGGAACATTCTGCAATGGCCAAGTCAATCACCAGATCTTAACCCAATTGAGCATGCATTTCACTTGCTCAAATCCAGACTTAAGACGGAAAGACCCACAAACAAGCAAGACCTGAAGCCTGTGGCTGTAAAGGCCTGGCAAAGCATTAAGAAGGAGGAAACCCAGCGTTTGGTGATGTCCATGGGTTCCAGACTTAAGGCAGTGATTGCCTCCAAAGGATTCGCAACAAAATATTGAAAATAAAAATATTTTGTTTGGGTTTGGTTTATTTGTCCAATTACTTTTGACCTCCTAAAATGTGGAGTGTTTGTAAAGAAATGTGACAATTCCTACAATTTCTATCAGATATTTTTGTTCAAACCTTCAAATTAAACGTTACAATCTGCACTTGAATTCTGTTGTAGAGGTTTCATTTCAAATCCAATGTGGTGGCATGCAGAGCCCAACTCGCCAAAATTGTGTCACTGGCCAAAGATTTCTGGACCTAACTGTATGTATAGAGTCAGCCTGATAGCGCCAGTGTGGCGCCCCTGAGTATATCAGTGTGCCTCGGGGAGCTGCATCCTTTAACCCAGGGTGCAGGGCCTACCCCCCATGGTTCAATCTGCATGGACTGAAGAGGAGACAGAGCGGCTCTGCAGGAGGATGCGGACGCAGTTCCTGTTCCTGCTGGACGACTGCAGGATCGAGATGAAGAGTGTGGCTGCGGCGGTGTGGGCCCGTGAAGTGGAAGCCCTGCGTGTGGAGTGGGTAAGCAGAAACCTAGTTCCGGTTGATCTGCCGACCTACCTGGAATCAGCCGACATGCTGGTTCCTCTGCAGCGCGGCCCTCCGGTAGCTGCTGGGGCCACGGGAATCCGAATGCAACCGTGGTAGCTCCAGTCAGTAGTTACCCGAATGTTTTACTGTTTTTGCATTACAAGTTTGAAGAACTGTCACGATTGTCGCCCTTGTTAAACCTTTTTAAAGTGTTATGTTTAAGTAAAAAGGCCACCAGGGATCTGGGTGATGCAAGATGGTCCCATGGGTCTCCGGTGGAGGGCGGCAAGGAAGTTAATGTTTAGCAAGTGTATGTGCCATCCTTGTGGAACCTTTTTATATTGTTCCGTTAAAGATAAAAAGGGCCATCAGGGTCCTGGGTGGTGCGCCACTAGGAGGTGGTACCAGAGTCCCACGGTGGAGGGTGGCGCAAGGGTAATGACTGCCAGATTACCCCGGTGGTTTACTGAGAGTGCGAAAGTGTTGAAAATGACTGCACCAGTTGTGCGTTCCCTAGGAGTGTGCCTACCAGAGTCGTCTCCTGAACCATCAGGACTTCAATCCTGTCACCACGGACACTGGAAGGAACTCGGGGTGGTGCAACACCATGGCTAGCGGTGGCACCAGGGGTTCAGGTGTTTTAGGTGGCGGGTTGAACAGAAAGGGACAATGGGAATGGACTGTCGCAGGAAAGGGCTGCAGCGAAGTAGGCTGAGTCCCCGGCTACCGCTACAACTGGTAGCATTCCCAAGTGTTCTAGTGTTTGACTCTGTGAGTTTGTAATGTTTACGTGTATTGCCTCCTCTGTGTGGGAAGAGTATCTAATATCTAAAATGTTATCTTTTTCAGTTCCAGTTCAATAAAACCTCTGTGTGTCCTGTAGCTCGGGGACGTACTACGTTTAATGAAGGGGGAATGTGGCGCCCCTGAGTATATCAGAGTGCCACAAGTAACTGCGTCCTTTCACCCAGGGTGCAGAGCCTACCCCCCATTGTTTCAGGTTCCCAGAAACCAGTGTCCCTACCATCAGCATCCCAAATCCCAATCAACACCTTATATCATGACCTGTCAGACACACTAGTGGGTTGGTCAAGCTGGAATAGGGCCACCTACCTAGGGGTCAGGCAGACTGGTGGGAGGGAAGTGAGTCAGTCTAGAGAGGAGAGTAGTGAGAGCCCTTAATGAGTGAGGAGCTGGAGTCGTAGCTCCCGGGGAGCTAGACCAAGGTTGGGTCACAGACGGTGGTCCGAGACCAGAGGAGGCGGGACCGGTGGCAGTGACATTGGAGAAGGGTGCGACGGACATAGTCTAGGAGGACTGTCGGCATCAGAAACCCAAAAGAACAGACCGGTACCGAGCACGATGGGGTACAGGACCCTAGGTCAGGAACCGAGTCAACTTCCTGATAATTAACCTTGGAGGAAGAGTCTCTTCACGAACTTCCCTAAGAGCTCAGAGATTGAAGGCGTCAGCACACCGCGGGGGACAGGGCTTTCCAGTACAGCGGCCCACTAAAATCCCAAGTGCCTGCCATGAAGAGCACAGCTACACTACATCTAGGGAGCGGAGCCCCAACAGCTTCAAGCCATGGGACCACCTACAGACAAATTGTGCATGGAGGCGGCTCCGGATTACCCAGTGACATGGGTGGGAGCGGACACCTGGACGGGCTCCCCGCAGTGACTGTGATGCACAGAGTCTTTGGTTTATCTTCAGTGTGAGTGTCTACTTTATAATCCTCATCCAGCACCACGGCTACCCGCAGTGAGTACCCTGCACCCTGCGCTCCCAAATATCCACCAAAACCCCAGAGGCCGGGGCCTTCTGTACCTGTGGAGGGACTGACGCCTTGCTGCTCCACACCATCTGCCCCGGTACTCCTTCCAGCAGCGGCGGTACTCCCATTACTGCAACCCACAGGTGGTGTCACAAACTTCTGCCCTGTAAATATCCCCTTTCAAGGATCGGAGTGTTTGCTGAGCCCAAGTCCGGACCCCTCGAGCCACGACCACCCTGGATCCGAGCACCCTGGTCTGCGCCGGGGCTGCACACCAGTATAGCACTGGCTGTAGGTTATATAGGAGAATCCTGCTGATTGGTGGCTTTACTGTCAGCTCACAGCTGTGACTAAGCCCTATATTAGTGATGGCAGGTTTCTTTGAGACTCCCCCATTACTAATCCGTAAGTGACAACAAACACCCGAAAAATCCTTTAGTTAAAATAAAATACAAAGAAACACCCTCTTTCACCCCTTTATTAACCCCAAAACACGCCTGCAGGTCTGACGTAATCCACGTGAGGTCCCACAACGATGCAGCTCTGCTACAACCAAGCCTGGAGAGACCATAAACATGTCCGTTCTCTGCAGGCTCCACGAAACACTGACAAGTGGGAGGCAGCTGGCAGCAGTGACGTCACTCAGGTCACCGGAGGTCATACCCGGGTTCTCACTGACAGTGTCGGCCCGGGGGAGGGGAGTCTGAGGCTGCCCCACCTCCCCCTCTGCCCTGCTGTGAATGTCACTGTTAGGGTATGTGCGCACGTTGCATTCTGGCGTGACAAATAAACTGCAGCGTTTTGTCACTGCATGTGTGCCTCGCCCGCCGCAGGGCCTTAGGTGACTTGGTGTCAGGCCGGACTAGTCCGGGGTAGTCCGTGGTGGCGGGGCCCAATTCCGTGACCCTGGTGGAGTCAGCTAAAATGGAAGATGGGGGAGATGATGATGATGGGAGTTATAGTTAATATAAAGTAAAATTCGTGACGCCACCTGTGGTTTGTGCGGCTATGTGGGCTGCGACTGCTGGACGGGACTCCCGGGGCTGGTGTTGTGGCAGCTGAGGTGTTTATTGCTCCCCACAGGAGGAGCGGGACCCCGGGGCTGGTGTTGTGGCAGCTGAGGTGTTTCTGCTCCCCACAGGTATAGCGGGACTCCCGGGGCTGGTGTTGTTGCAGCTGAGGTGTTTATTGCTCCCCACAGGTGGAGCGGGACCCCGGGGCTGGTGTTGTGGTATCTGAGGTGTTTATTGCTCCCCACAGGTGGAGCGGGACCCCGGGGCTGGTGTTGTGGCAGCTGAGGTGTTTATTGCTCCCCACAGGTGGAGCGGGACTCCCAGGGCTGGTGTTGTGGCAGCTGAGGTGTTTATTGCTCCCCACAGGTGGAGCGGGACCCCGGGGCTGGTGTTGTGGCAGCTGAGGTGTTTCTGTTCCCCACAGGTGGAGCGGGACCCCGGGGCTGGTGTTGTGGTATCTGAGGTGTTTATTGCTCCACACAGGTGGAGCGGGACTCCCAGGGCTGGTGTTGTGGCAGCTGAGGTGTTTATTGCTCCCCACAGGTGGAGCGGGACCCCGGGGCTGGTGTTGTGGCAGCTGAGGTGTTTATTGCTCCCCACAGGTGGAGCGGGACTCCTGGGGCTGGTGTTGTGGCAGCTGAGGTGTTTCTGCTCCCCACAGGTGGAGCGGGACCCCGGGGCTGGTGTTGTGGTATCTGAGGTGTTTATTGCTCCCCACAGGTGGAGCGGGACCCCGGGGCTGGTGTTGTGGCAGCTGAGGTGTTTCTGCTCCCCACAGGTGGAGCGGGATCCCGGGGCTGGTGTTGTGGCAGCTGAGGTGTTTATTGGTCCCCACAGGTGGAGCGAGACCCCGGGGCTGGTGTTGTGGCAGCTGAGGTGTTTCTGCTCCCCACAGGTGGAGCGGGATCCCGGGGCTGGTGTTGTGGTATCTGAGGTGTTTATTGCTCCCCACAGGTGGAGCGGGACCCCGGGGCTGGTGTTGTGGCAGCTGAGGTGTTTCTGCTCCCCACAGGGGAGCGGGACCCCGGGGCTGGTGTTGTGGTATCTGAGGTGTTTATTGGTCCCCACAGGTGGAGCGGGACCCCGGGGCTGGTGTTGTGGCAGCTGAGGTGTTTCTGCTCCCCACAGGGGAGCGGGACCCCGGGGCTGGTGTTGTGGTATCTGAGGTGTTTATTGCTCCCCACAGGTGGAGCGGGACCCCGGGGCTGGTGTTGTGATATCTGAGGTGTTTATTGCTCCCCACAGGTGGAGCGGGATCTCGGGGCTGGTGTTGTGGTATCTGAGGTGTTTATTGCTCCCCACAGGTGGAGCGGGATCCCGGGGCTGGTGTTGTGGCAGCTGAGGTGTTTATTGCTCCCCACAGGTGGAGCAGGACCCCGGGGCTGGTGTTGTGATATCTGAGGTGTTTCTGCTCCCCACAGGTGGAGCGGGGCTCCCGGGGCTGGTGTTGTGGCAGCTGAGGTGTTTATTGCTCCCCACAGGTGGAGCGGGACCCCGGGGCTGGTGTTGTGGCAGCTGAGGTGTTTATTGCTCCCCACAGGTGGAGCGGGATCCCGGGGCTGGTGTTGTGGCAGCTGAGGTGTTTCTGCTCCCTACAGGTGGAGCGGGACCCCGGGGCTGGTGTTGTGGCATCTGAGGTGTTTATTGCTCCCCACAGGGGGAGCGGGACCCCGGGGCTGGTGTTGTGGTATCTGAGGTGTTTATTGGTCCCCACAGGTGGAGCGGGACCCCGGGGCTGGTGTTGTGGCAGCTGAGGTGTTTCTGCTCCCCACAGGTGGAGCGAGACCCCGGGGCTGGTGTTGTGATAGCTGAGGTGTTTATTGCTCCCCACAGGTGGAGCGAGACCCCGGGGCTGGTGGTGTGGCAGCTGAGGTGTTTATTGCTCCCCACAGGGGGAGCGGGACCCCGGGGCTGGTGTTGTGGTATCTGAGGTGTTTATTGCTCCCCACAGGGGGAGCTGGACTCCCGGGGCTGGTGTTGTGGCAGCTGAGGTGTTTATTGCTCCCCACAGGTGGAGCTGGACTCCCGGGGCTGGTGTTGTGGCAGCTGAGGTGTTTATTGCTCCCCACAGGTGGAGCGGGAACCCGGGGCTGGTGTTGTGGCAGCTGAGGTGTTTCTGCTCCCCACAGGTGGAGCGGGAACCCGGGGCTGGTGTTGTGGCAGCTGAGGTGTTTATTGCTCCCCACAGGTGGAGCGGGAACCCGGGGCTGGTGTTGTGGCAGCTGAGGTGTTTATTGCTCCTCACAGGTGGAGCGGGACCCCGGGGCTGGTGTTGTGGCAGCTGAGGTGTTTCTGCTTCCCACAGGTGGAGCGGGACCCCGGGGCTGGTGTTGTGGCAGCTGAGGTGTTTCTGCTCCCCACAGGTGGAGCGGGACCCCGGGGCTGGTGTTGTTGCAGCTGAGGTGTTTATTGCTCCCCACAGGTGGAGCGGGACCCCGGGGCTGGTGTTGTGGTATCTGAGGTGTTTATTGCTCCCCACAGGTGGAGCGGGACCCCGGGGCTGGTGTTGTGGCAGCTGAGGTGTTTATTGCTCCCCACAGGTGGAGCGGGACTCCCAGGGCTGGTGTTGTGGCAGCTGAGGTGTTTATTGCTCCCCACAGGTGGAGCGGGACCCCGGGGCTGGTGTTGTGGCAGCTGAGGTGTTTCTGTTCCCCACAGGTGGAGCGGGATCCCGGGGCTGGTGTTGTGGCAGCTGAGGTGTTTCTGCTCCCCACAGGTGGAGCGGGACCCCGGGGCTGGTGTTGTGGCAGCTGAGGTGTTTCTGCTCCCCACAGGTGGAGCGGGACCCCGGGGCTGGTGTTGTGGCAGCTGAGGTGTTTATTGCTCCCCACAGGTGGAGCGGGACTCCTGGGGCTGGTGTTGTGGCAGCTGAGGTGTTTCTGCTCCCCACAGGTGGAGCGGGACCCCGGGGCTGGTGTTGTGGCAGCTGAGGTGTTTATTGCTCCCCACGGGTTGAGCGGAATCCTGGGGCTGGTGTTGTGATATCTGAGGTGTTTATTGCTCCCCACAGGTGGAGCGAGACCCCGGGGCTGGTGTTGTGGCAGCTGAGGTGTTTCTGCTCCCCACAGGTGGAGCGGGATCCCGGGGCTGGTGTTGTGGTATCTGAGGTGTTTATTGCTCCCCACAGGTGGAGCGGGACCCCGGGGCTGGTGTTGTGGCAGCTGAGGTGTTTCTGCTCCCCACAGGGGAGCGGGACCCCGGGGCTGGTGTTGTGGTATCTGAGGTGTTTATTGGTCCCCACAGGTGGAGCGGGACCCCGGGGCTGGTGTTGTGGCAGCTGAGGTGTTTCTGCTCCCCACAGGTGGAGCAGGACCCCGGGGCTGGTGTTGTGGTATCTGAGGTGTTTATTGCTCCCCACAGGGGGAGCGGGACCCCGGGGCTGGTGTTGTGATATCTGAGGTGTTTATTGCTCCCCACAGGTGGAGCGGGATCTCGGGGCTGGTGTTGTGGTATCTGAGGTGTTTATTGCTCCCCACAGGTGGAGCGGGATCCCGGGGCTGGTGTTGTGGCAGCTGAGGTGTTTATTGCTCCCCACAGGTGGAGCAGGACCCCGGGGCTGGTGTTGTGATATCTGAGGTGTTTCTGCTCCCCACAGGTGGAGCGGGACTCCCGGGGCTGGTGTTGTGGCAGCTGAGGTGTTTATTGCTCCCCACAGGTGGAGCGGAACCCCGGGGCTGGTGTTGTGGCAGCTGAGGTGTTTATTGCTCCCCACAGGTGGAGCGGGATCCCGGGGCTGGTGTTGTGGCAGCTGAGGTGTTTCTGCTCCCTACAGGTGGAGCGGGACCCCGGGGCTGGTGTTGTGGCATCTGAGGTGTTTATTGCTCCCCACAGGTGGAGCGGGACCCCGGGGCTGGTGTTGTGGCATCTGAGGTGTTTATTGCTCCCCACAGGTGGAGCGGGACCCCGGGGCTGGTGTTGTGGTATCTGAGGTGTTTATTGGTCCCCACAGGTGGAGCGGGACCCCGGGGCTGGTGTTGTGGCAGCTGAGGTGTTTATTGCTCCCCACAGGTGGAGCGGGACCCCGGGGCTGGTGTTGTGATAGCTGAGGTGTTTCTGCTCCCCACAGGTGGAGCGGGATCCCGGGGCTGGTGTTGTGGCAGCTGAGGTGTTTATTGCTCCCCACAGGTGGAGCGAGACCCCGGGGCTGGTGTTGTGACAGCTGAGGTGTTTCTGCTCCCCACAGGTGGAGCGAGACCCCGGGGCTGGTGTTGTGATAGCTGAGGTGTTTATTGCTCCCCACAGGTGGAGCGAGACCCCGGGGCTGGTGGTGTGGCAGCTGAGGTGTTTATTGCTCCCCACAGGGGGAGCGGGACCCCGGGGCTGGTGTTGTGATATCTGAGGTGTTTATTGCTCCCCACAGGTGGAGCGGGATCTCGGGGCTGGTGTTGTGGTATCTGAGGTGTTTATTGCTCCCCACAGGTGGAGCGGGATCCCGGGGCTGGTGTTGTGGCAGCTGAGGTGTTTATTGCTCCCCACAGGTGGAGCAGGACCCCGGGGCTGGTGTTGTGATATCTGAGGTGTTTCTGCTCCCCACAGGTGGAGCGGGACTCCCGGGGCTGGTGTTGTGGCAGCTGAGGTGTTTATTGCTCCCCACAGGTGGAGCGGGACCCCGGGGCTGGTGTTGTGGCAGCTGAGGTGTTTATTGCTCCCCACAGGTGGAGCGGGATCCCGGGGCTGGTGTTGTGGCAGCTGAGGTGTTTCTGCTCCCTACAGGTGGAGCGGGACCCCGGGGCTGGTGTTGTGGCATCTGAGGTGTTTATTGCTCCCCACAGGGGGAGCGGGACCCCGGGGCTGGTGTTGTGGTATCTGAGGTGTTTATTGGTCCCCACAGGTGGAGCGGGACCCCGGGGCTGGTGTTGTGGCAGCTGAGGTGTTTATTGCTCCCCACAGGTGGAGTGGGACCCCGGGGCTGGTGTTGTGATAGCTGAGGTGTTTCTGCTCCCCACAGGTGGAGCGGGATCCCGGGGCTGGTGTTGTGGCAGCTGAGGTGTTTATTGCTCCCCACAGGTGGAGCGAGACCCCGGGGCTGGTGTTGTGACAGCTGAGGTGTTTCTGCTCCCCACAGGTGGAGCGAGACCCCGGGGCTGGTGTTGTGATAGCTGAGGTGTTTATTGCTCCCCACAGGTGGAGCGAGACCCCGGGGCTGGTGGTGTGGCAGCTGAGGTGTTTATTGCTCCCCACAGGGGGAGCGGGACCCCGGGGCTGGTGTTGTGGTATCTGAGGTGTTTATTGCTCCCCACAGGGGGAGCTGGACTCCCGGGGCTGGTGTTGTGGCAGCTGAGGTGTTTATTGCTCCCCACAAGTGGAGCGGGACCCCGGGGCTGGTGTTGTGGCAGCTGAGGTGTTTATTGCTCCCCACAGGTGGAGCTGGACTCCCGGGGCTGGTGTTGTGGCAGCTGAGGTGTTTATTGCTCCCCACAGGTGGAGCGGGAACCCGGGGCTGGTGTTGTGGCAGCTGAGGTGTTTCTGCTCCCCACAGGTGGAGCGGGAACCCGGGGCTGGTGTTGTGGCAGCTGAGGTGTTTATTGCTCCCCACAGGTGGAGCGGGAACCCGGGGCTGGTGTTGTGGCAGCTGAGGTGTTTATTGCTCCCCACAGGTGGAGCGGGACCCCGGGGCTGGTGTTGTGGCAGCTGAGGTGTTTCTGCTTCCCACAGGTGGAGCGGGACCCCGGGGCTGGTGTTGTGGCAGCTGAGGTGTTTCTGCTCCCCACAGGTGGAGCGGGAACCCGGGGCTGGTGTTGTGGCAGCTGAGGTGTTTATTGCTCCCCACAGGTGGAGCGGGACCCCGGGGCTGGTGTTGTGGCAGCTGAGGTGTTTCTGCTCCCCACAGGTGGAGCGGGAACCCGGGGCTTGTGTTGTGGCAGCTGAGGTGTTTCTGCTCCCCACAGGTGGAGCGGGAACCCGGGGCTGGTGTTGTGGCAGCTGAGATGTTTATTGCTCCCCACAGGTGGAGCGGGAACCCGGGGCTGGTGTTGTGGCAGCTGAGGTGTTTCTGCTCCCCACAGGTGGAGCGGGAACCCGGGGCTGGTGTTGTGGCAGCTGAGGTGTTTCTGCTCCCCACAGGTGGAGTGGGACCCCGGGGCTGGTGTTGTGGTATCTGAGGTGTTTATTGCTCCCCACAGGTGGAGCGGGACCCCGGGGCTGGTGTTGTGGTATCTGAGGTGTTTATTGCTCCCCACAGGTGGAGCGGGACCCCGGGGCTGGTGTTGTGGTATCTGAGGTGTTTATTGCTCCCCACAGGTGGAGCGGGATCCCGGGGCTGGTGTTGTGGTATCTGAGGTGTTTATTGCTCCCCACAGGGGGAGCGGGACCCCGGGGCTGGTGTTGTGATATCTGAGGTGTTTATTGCTCCCCACAGGTGGAGCGGGATCTCGGGGCTGGTGTTGTGGTATCTGAGGTGTTTATTGCTCCCCACAGGTGGAGCGGGATCCCGGGGCTGGTGTTGTGGCAGCTGAGGTGTTTATTGCTCCCCACAGGTGGAGCGAGACCCCGGGGCTGGTGTTGTGGCAGCTGAGGTGTTTCTGCTCCCCACAGGTGGAGCGGGACTCCCGGGGCTGGTGTTGTGACAGCTGAGGTGTTTATTGCTCCCCACAGGTGGAGCAGGACCCCGGGGCTGGTGTTGTGGCAGCTGAGGTGTTTATTGCTCCCCACAGGTGGAGCGGGACCCCGGGGCTGGTGTTGTGGCAGCTGAGGTGTTTATTGCTCCCCACAGGTGGAGCGGGATCCCGGGGCTGGTGTTGTGGCAGCTGAGGTGTTTCTGCTCCCTACAGGTGGAGCGGGACCCCGGGGCTGGTGTTGTGGCAGCTGAGGTGTTTATTGCTCCCCACAGGTGGAGCGGGACCCTGGGACTGGTGTTGTGGTATCTGAGGTGTTTATTGCTCTCCACAGGTGGAGCAGGACCCCGGGGCTGGTGTTGTGGCAGCTGAGGTGTTTATTGCTCCCCACAGGTGGAGCGGGACTCCTGGGGCTGGTGTTGTGGCAGCTGAGGTGTTTCTGCTCCCCACAGGTGGAGCGGGACCCCGGGGCTGGTGTTGTGGCAGCTGAGGTGTTTCTGCTCCCCACAGGTGGAGCGGGACCCCGGGGCTGGTGTTGTGGTATCTGAGGTGTTTATTGCTCCCCACAGGTGGAGCGGGACCCCGGGGTTGGTGTTGTGGCAGCTGAGGTGTTTATTGCTCCCCACAGGGGGAGCGGGACCCCGGGGCTGGTGTTGTGATATCTGAGGTGTTTATTGCTCCCCACAGGTGGAGCGGGACCCTGGGGCTGGTGTTGTGGTATCTGAGGTGTTTATTGCTCCCCACAGGTGGAGCGGGACCCCGGGGCTGGTGTTGTGGCAGCTGAGGTGTTTCTGCTCCCCACAGGTGGAGCGGGATCCCGGGGCTGGTGTTGTGATATCTGAGGTGTTTATTGCTCCCCACAGGTGGAGCGGGATCCCGGGGCTGGTGTTGTGGCAGCTGAGGTGTTTATTGCTCCCCACAGGTGGAGCGGGATCCCGGGGCTGGTGTTGTGGCAGCTGAGGTGTTTATTGCTCCCCACAGGTGGAGCGGGACCCCGGGGCTGGTGTTGTGGCAGCTGAGGTGTTTCTGCTCCCCACAGGTGGAGCGGGACTCCCGGGGCTGGTGTTGTGGTATCTGAGGTGTTTATTGCTCCCCACAGGTGGAGCGGGACCCCGGGGCTGGTGTTGTGGTATCTGAGGTGTTTATTGCTCCCCACAGGTGGAGCGGGACCCCGGGGCTGGTGTTGTGGCAGCTGAGGTGTTTATTGCTCCCCACAGGTGGAGCAGGACCCCGGGGCTGGTGTTGTGGCATCTGAGGTGTTTATTGCTCCCCACAGGGGGAGCGGGACCCCGGGGCTGGTGTTGTGGTATCTGAGGTGTTTATTGGTCCCCACAGGTGGAGCGGGAACCCGGGGCTGGTGTTGTGGCAGCTGAGGTGTTTCTGCTCCCCACAGGTGGAGCGGGACTCCTGGGGCTGGTGTTGTGGCAGCTGAGGTGTTTCTGCTCCCCACAGGTGGAGCGGGACCCCGGGGCTGGTGTTGTGGCAGCTGAGGTGTTTCTGCTCCCCACAGGTGGAGCGGGACCCCGGGGCTGGTGTTGTGGCAGCTGAGGTGTTTATTGCTCCCCACAGGTGGAGCGGGACCCCGGGGCTGGTGTTGTGGCAGCTGAGGTGTTTCTGCTCCCCACAGGTGGAGCGGGATCCCGGGGCTGGTGTTGTGGCAGCTGAGGTGTTTATTGCTCCCCACAGGTGGAGCGGGACCCCGGGGCTGGTGTTGTGGCAGCTGAGGTGTTTCTGCTCCCCACAGGTGGAGCGGGATCCCGGGGCTGGTGTTGTGGCAGCTGAGGTGTTTCTGCTCCCCACAGGTGGAGCGGGACCCCGGGGCTGGTGTTGTGGCAGCTGAGGTGTTTCTGCTCCCCACAGGTGGAGCGGGACCCCGGGGCTGGTGTTGTGGCAGCTGAGGTGTTTCTGCTCCCCACAGGTGGAGCGGGACCCCGGGGCTGGTGTTGTGGCAGCTGAGGTGTTTATTGCTCCCCACAGGTGGAGCAGGACCCCGGGGCTGGTGTTGTGGCATCTGAGGTGTTTATTGCTCCCCACAGGGGGAGCGGGACCCCGGGGCTGGTGTTGTGGTATCTGAGGTGTTTATTGGTCCCCACAGGTGGAGCGGGAACCCGGGGCTGGTGTTGTGGCAGCTGAGGTGTTTCTGCTCCCCACAGGTGGAGCGGGACCCCGGGGCTGGTGTTGTGGCAGCTGAGGTGTTTCTGCTCCCCACAGGTGGAGCAGGACCCCGGGGCTGGTGTTGTGGCATCTGAGGTGTTTATTGCTCCCCACAGGGGGAGCGGGACCCCGGGGCTGGTGTTGTGGTATCTGAGGTGTTTATTGGTCCCCACAGGTGGAGCGGGAACCCGGGGCTGGTGTTGTGGCAGCTGAGGTGTTTATTGCTCCCCACAGGTAGAGCAGGACCCCGGGGCTGGTGTTGTGGCAGCTGAGGTGTTTATTGCTCCCCACAGGTGGAGCTGGACCCCGGGGCTGGTGTTGTGGCAGCTGAGGTGTTTATTGCTCCCCACAGGTGGAGCGGGACCCCGGGGCTGGTGTTGTGGCAGCTGAGGTGTTTATTGCTCCCCACAGGTGGAGCGGGACCCCGGGGCTGGTGTTGTGGCAGCTGAGGTGTTTATTGCTCCCCACAGGTGGAGCGGGATCCCGGGGCTGGTGTTGTGGCAGCTGAGGTGTTTCTGCTCCCCACTGGTGGAGCGGGACCCCGGGGCTGGTGTTGTGATATCTGAGGTGTTTATTGCTCCCCACAGGGGAGCGGGACCCCGGGGCTGGTGTTGTGGTATCTGAGGTGTTTATTGCTCCCCACAGGTGGAGCGGGACCCCGGGGCTGGTGTTGTGGCAGCTGAGGTGTTTCTGCTCCCCACAGGTGGAGCGGGACCCCGGGGCTGGTGTTGTGGCAGCTGAGGTGTTTATTGCTCCCCACAGGTGGAGCGGGACCCCGGGGCTGGTGTTGTGGCAGCTGAGGTGTTTATTGCTCCCCACAGGTGGAGCGGGATCCCGGGGCTGGTGTTGTGGCAGCTGAGGTGTTTATTGCTCCCCACAGGGGGAGCGGGACCCCGGGGCTGGTGTTGTGGCAGCTGAGGTGTTTATTGCTCCCCACAGGTGGAGCGGGACCCCGGGGCTGGTGTTGTGGTATCTGAGGTGTTTATTGCTCCCCACAGGTGGAGCGAGACCCCGGGGCTGGTGTTGTGGCAGCTGAGGTGTTTATTGCTCCCCACAGGTGGAGCGGGACCCCGGGGCTGGTGTTGTGGTATCTGAGGTGTTTATTGCTCCCCACAGGTGGAGCGGGACCCCGGGGCTGGTGTTGTGGCAGCTGAGGTGTTTATTGCTCCCCACAGGTGGAGCGGGACCCCGGGGCTGGTGTTGTGGCAGCTGAGGTGTTTATTGCTCCCCACAGGTGGAGCGGGACCCCGGGGCTGGTGTTGTGGCAGCTGAGGTGTTTATTGCTCCCCACAGGTGGAGCGGGATCCCGGGGCTGGTGTTGTGGTATCTGAGGTGTTTATTGCTCCCCACAGGTGGAGCGGGATCCCGGGGCTGGTGTTGTGGTATCTGAGGTGTTTATTGCTCCCCACAGGTGGAGCGGGATCCCGGGGCTGGTGTTGTGATATCTGAGGTGTTTATTGCTCCCCACAGGTGGAGCGGGACCCCGGGGCTGGTGTTGTGGCAGCTGAGGTGTTTATTGCTCCCCACAGGTGGAGCGGGATCCCGGGGCTGGTGTTGTGGTATCTGAGGTGTTTATTGCTCCCCACAGGTGGAGCGGGATCCCGGGGCTGGTGTTGTGGTATCTGAGGTGTTTATTGCTCCCCACAGGTGGAGCGGGACCCCGGGGCTGGTGTTGTGGTATCTGAGGTGTTTATTGCTCCCCACAGGTGGAGCGGGACCCCGGGGCTGGTGTTGTGGTATCTGAGGTGTTTATTGCTCCCCACAGGTGGAGCGAGACCCCGGGGCTGGTGTTGTGATATCTGAGGTGTTTATTGCTCCCCACAGGTGGAGCGGGATCCCGGGGCTGGTGTTGTGGCAGCTGAGGTGTTTATTGCTCCCCACAGGTGGAGCGGGACCCCGGGGCTGGTGTTGTGGCAGCTGAGGTGTTTCTGCTCCCCACAGGTGGAGCGGGACCCCGGGGCTGGTGTTGTGGCAGCTGAGGTGTTTATTGCTCCCCACAGGTGGAGCGGGACCCCGGGGCTGGTGTTGTGGCAGCTGAGGTGTTTCTGCTCCCCACAGGTGGAGCAGGACCCCGGGGCTGGTGTTGTGGCAGCTGAGGTGTTTATTGCTCCCCACAGGTGGAGCGGGACCCCGGGGCTGGTGTTGTGGTATCTGAGGTGTTTATTGCTCCCCACAGGTGGAGCGGGACCCCGGGGCTGGTGTTGTGGCAGCTGAGGTGTTTATTGCTCCCCACAGGTGGAGCGGGACTCCCAGGGCTGGTGTTGTGGCAGCTGAGGTGTTTATTGCTCCCCACAGGTGGAGCGGGACCCCGGGGCTGGTGTTGTGGCAGCTGAGGTGTTTCTGTTCCCCACAGGTGGAGCGGGACCCCGGGGCTGGTGTTGTGGTATCTGAGGTGTTTATTGCTCCACACAGGTGGAGCGGGACTCCCAGGGCTGGTGTTGTGGCAGCTGAGGTGTTTATTGCTCCCCACAGGTGGAGCGGGACCCCGGGGCTGGTGTTGTGGCAGCTGAGGTGTTTATTGCTCCCCACAGGTGGAGCGGGACTCCTGGGGCTGGTGTTGTGGCAGCTGAGGTGTTTCTGCTCCCCACAGGTGGAGCGGGACCCCGGGGCTGGTGTTGTGGTATCTGAGGTGTTTATTGCTCCCCACAGGTGGAGCGGGACCCCGGCGCTGGTGTTGTGGCAGCTGAGGTGTTTATTGCTCCCCACAGGTGGAGCGGGATCCCGGGGCTGGTGTTGTGGCAGCTGAGGTGTTTCTGCTCCCCACAGGTGGAGCGGGACCCCGGGGCTGGTGTTGTGGCAGCTGAGGTGTTTATTGCTCCCCACAGGTGGAGCGGGACTCCTGGGGCTGGTGTTGTGGCAGCTGAGGTGTTTCTGCTCCCCACAGGTGGAGCGGGATCCCGGGGCTGGTGTTGTGGCAGCTGAGGTGTTTCTGCTCCCCACAGGTGGAGCGGGACCCCGGGGCTGGTGTTGTGGCAGCTGAGGTGTTTCTGCTCCCCACAGGTGGAGCGGGACCCCGGGGCTGGTGTTGTGGCAGCTGAGGTGTTTATTGCTCCCCACAGGTGGAGCGGGACTCCTGGGGCTGGTGTTGTGGCAGCTGAGGTGTTTCTGCTCCCCACAGGTGGAGCGGGACCCCGGGGCTGGTGTTGTGGCAGCTGAGGTGTTTATTGCTCCCCACGGGTGGAGCGGGATCCTGGGGCTGGTGTTGTGATATCTGAGGTGTTTATTGCTCCCCACAGGTGGAGCGAGACCCCGGGGCTGGTGTTGTGGCAGCTGAGGTGTTTCTGCTCCCCACAGGTGGAGCGGGATCCCGGGGCTGGTGTTGTGGTATCTGAGGTGTTTATTGCTCCCCACAGGTGGAGCGGGACCCCGGGGCTGGTGTTGTGGCAGCTGAGGTGTTTCTGCTCCCCACAGGGGAGCGGGACCCCGGGGCTGGTGTTGTGGTATCTGAGGTGTTTATTGGTCCCCACAGGTGGAGCGGGACCCCGGGGCTGGTGTTGTGGCAGCTGAGGTGTTTCTGCTCCCCACAGGTGGAGCAGGACCCCGGGGCTGGTGTTGTGGTATCTGAGGTGTTTATTGCTCCCCACAGGGGGAGCGGGACCCCGGGGCTGGTGTTGTGATATCTGAGGTGTTTATTGCTCCCCACAGGTGGAGCGGGATCTCGGGGCTGGTGTTGTGGTATCTGAGGTGTTTATTGCTCCCCACAGGTGGAGCGGGATCCCGGGGCTGGTGTTGTGGCAGCTGAGGTGTTTATTGCTCCCCACAGGTGGAGCAGGACCCCGGGGCTGGTGTTGTGATATCTGAGGTGTTTCTGCTCCCCACAGGTGGAGCGGGACTCCCGGGGCTGGTGTTGTGGCAGCTGAGGTGTTTATTGCTCCCCACAGGTGGAGCGGGACCCCGGGGCTGGTGTTGTGGCAGCTGAGGTGTTTATTGCTCCCCACAGGTGGAGCGGGATCCCGGGGCTGGTGTTGTGGCAGCTGAGGTGTTTCTGCTCCCTACAGGTGGAGCGGGACCCCGGGGCTGGTGTTGTGGCATCTGAGGTGTTTATTGCTCCCCACAGGGGGAGCGGGACCCCGGGGCTGGTGTTGTGGTATCTGAGGTGTTTATTGGTCCCCACAGGTGGAGCGGGACCCCGGGGCTGGTGTTGTGGCAGCTGAGGTGTTTATTGCTCCCCACAGGTGGAGCGGGACCCCGGGGCTGGTGTTGTGATAGCTGAGGTGTTTCTGCTCCCCACAGGTGGAGCGGGATCCCGGGGCTGGTGTTGTGGCAGCTGAGGTGTTTATTGCTCCCCACAGGTGGAGCGAGACCCCGGGGCTGGTGTTGTGACAGCTGAGGTGTTTCTGCTCCCCACAGGTGGAGCGAGACCCCGGGGCTGGTGTTGTGATAGCTGAGGTGTTTATTGCTCCCCACAGGTGGAGCGAGACCCCGGGGCTGGTGTTGTGGCAGCTGAGGTGTTTATTGCTCCCCACAGGGGGAGCGGGACCCCGGGGCTGGTGTTGTGGTATCTGAGGTGTTTATTGCTCCCCACAGGGGGAGCTGGACTCCCGGGGCTGGTGTTGTGGCAGCTGAGGTGTTTATTGCTCCCCACAGGTGGAGCTGGACTCCCGGGGCTGGTGTTGTGGCAGCTGAGGTGTTTATTGCTCCCCACAGGTGGAGCGGGAACCCGGGGCTGGTGTTGTGGCAGCTGAGGTGTTTCTGCTCCCCACAGGTGGAGCGGGAACCCGGGGCTGGTGTTGTGGCAGCTGAGGTGTTTATTGCTCCCCACAGGTGGAGCGGGAACCCGGGGCTGGTGTTGTGGCAGCTGAGGTGTTTATTGCTCCCCACAGGTGGAGCGGGACCCCGGGGCTGGTGTTGTGGCAGCTGAGGTGTTTCTGCTTCCCACAGGTGGAGCGGGACCCCGGGGCTGGTGTTGTGGCAGCTGAGGTGTTTCTGCTCCCCACAGGTGGAGCGGGAACCCGGGGCTGGTGTTGTGGCAGCTGAGGTGTTTATTGCTCCCCACAGGTGGAGCGGGACCCCGGGGCTGGTGTTGTGGCAGCTGAGGTGTTTCTGCTCCCCACAGGTGGAGCGGGAACCCGGGGCTTGTGTTGTGGCAGCTGAGGTGTTTCTGCTCCCCACAGGTGGAGCGGGAACCCGGGGCTGGTGTTGTGGCAGCTGAGATGTTTATTGCTCCCCACAGGTGGAGCGGGAACCCGGGGCTGGTGTTGTGGCAGCTGAGGTGTTTCTGCTCCCCACAGGTGGAGCGGGAACCCGGGGCTGGTGTTGTGGCAGCTGAGGTGTTTCTGCTCCCCACAGGTGGAGTGGGACCCCGGGGCTGGTGTTGTGGTATCTGAGGTGTTTATTGCTCCCCACAGGTGGAGCGGGACCCCGGGGCTGGTGTTGTGGTATCTGAGGTGTTTATTGCTCCCCACAGGTGGAGCGGGACCCCGGGGCTGGTGTTGTGGTATCTGAGGTGTTTATTGCTCCCCACAGGTGGAGCGGGATCCCGGGGCTGGTGTTGTGGTATCTGAGGTGTTTATTGCTCCCCACAGGGGGAGCGGGACCCCGGGGCTGGTGTTGTGATATCTGAGGTGTTTATTGCTCCCCACAGGTGGAGCGGGATCTCGGGGCTGGTGTTGTGGTATCTGAGGTGTTTATTGCTCCCCACAGGTGGAGCGGGATCCCGGGGCTGGTGTTGTGGCAGCTGAGGTGTTTATTGCTCCCCACAGGTGGAGCGGGACCCCGGGGCTGGTGTTGTGGCAGCTGAGGTGTTTATTGCTCCCCACAGGTGGAGCGGGATCCCGGGGCTGGTGTTGTGGTATCTGAGGTGTTTATTGCTCCCCACAGGTGGAGCGGGATCCCGGGGCTGGTGTTGTGGCAGCTGAGGTGTTTCTGCTCCCTACAGGTGGAGCGGGACCCCGGGGCTGGTGTTGTGGCAGCTGAGGTGTTTATTGCTCCCCACAGGTGGAGCGGGACCCTGGGACTGGTGTTGTGGTATCTGAGGTGTTTATTGCTCCCCACAGGTGGAGCGGGACCCCGGGGCTGGTGTTGTGGTATCTGAGGTGTTTATTGCTCCCCACAGGTGGAGCGGGATCCCGGGGCTGGTGTTGTGGCAGCTGAGGTGTTTCTGCTCCCTACAGGTGGAGCGGGACCCCGGGGCTGGTGTTGTGGCAGCTGAGGTGTTTATTGCTCCCCACAGGTGGAGCGGGACCCTGGGACTGGTGTTGTGGTATCTGAGGTGTTTATTGCTCCCCACAGGTGGAGCGGGACCCCGGGGCTGGTGTTGTGGTATCTGAGGTGTTTATTGCTCCCCACAGGTGGAGCGGGACCCCGGGGCTGGTGTTGTGGCAGCTGAGGTGTTTATTGCTCCCCACAGGGGGAGCGGGACCCCGGGGCTGGTGTTGTGATATCTGAGGTGTTTATTGCTCCCCACAGGTGGAGCGGGACCCTGGGGCTGGTGTTGTGGTATCTGAGGTGTTTATTGCTCCCCACAGGTGGAGCGGGACCCCGGGGCTGGTGTTGTGGCAGCTGAGGTGTTTCTGCTCCCCACAGGTGGAGCGGGATCCCGGGGCTGGTGTTGTGATATCTGAGGTGTTTATTGCTCCCCACAGGTGGAGCGGGATCCCGGGGCTGGTGTTGTGGCAGCTGAGGTGTTTATTGCTCCCCACAGGTGGAGCGGGATCCCGGGGCTGGTGTTGTGGCAGCTGAGGTGTTTATTGCTCCCCACAGGTGGAGCGGGACCCCGGGGCTGGTGTTGTGGCAGCTGAGGTGTTTCTGCTCCCCACAGGTGGAGCGGGACTCCCGGGGCTGGTGTTGTGGTATCTGAGGTGTTTATTGCTCCCCACAGGTGGAGCGGGACCCCGGGGCTGGTGTTGTGGTATCTGAGGTGTTTATTGCTCCCCACAGGTGGAGCGGGACCCCGGGGCTGGTGTTGTGGCAGCTGAGGTGTTTATTGCTCCCCACAGGTGGAGCAGGACCCCGGGGCTGGTGTTGTGGCATCTGAGGTGTTTATTGCTCCCCACAGGGGGAGCGGGACCCCGGGGCTGGTGTTGTGGTATCTGAGGTGTTTATTGGTCCCCACAGGTGGAGCGGGAACCCGGGGCTGGTGTTGTGGCAGCTGAGGTGTTTCTGCTCCCCACAGGTGGAGCGGGACTCCTGGGGCTGGTGTTGTGGCAGCTGAGGTGTTTCTGCTCCCCACAGGTGGAGCGGGACCCCGGGGCTGGTGTTGTGGCAGCTGAGGTGTTTCTGCTCCCCACAGGTGGAGCGGGACCCCGGGGCTGGTGTTGTGGCAGCTGAGGTGTTTATTGCTCCCCACAGGTGGAGCGGGACCCCGGGGCTGGTGGTGTGGCAGCTGAGGTGTTTCTGCTCCCCACAGGTGGAGCGGGATCCCGGGGCTGGTGTTGTGGCAGCTGAGGTGTTTATTGCTCCCCACAGGTGGAGCGGGACCCCGGGGCTGGTGTTGTGGCAGCTGAGGTGTTTCTGCTCCCCACAGGTGGAGCGGGATCCCGGGGCTGGTGTTGTGGCAGCTGAGGTGTTTCTGCTCCCCACAGGTGGAGCGGGACCCCGGGGCTGGTGTTGTGGCAGCTGAGGTGTTTCTGCTCCCCACAGGTGGAGCGGGACCCCGGGGCTGGTGTTGTGGCAGCTGAGGTGTTTCTGCTCCCCACAGGTGGAGCGGGACCCCGGGGCTGGTGTTGTGGCAGCTGAGGTGTTTATTGCTCCCCACAGGTGGAGCAGGACCCCGGGGCTGGTGTTGTGGCATCTGAGGTGTTTATTGCTCCCCACAGGGGGAGCGGGACCCCGGGGCTGGTGTTGTGGTATCTGAGGTGTTTATTGGTCCCCACAGGTGGAGCGGGAACCCGGGGCTGGTGTTGTGGCAGCTGAGGTGTTTCTGCTCCCCACAGGTGGAGCGGGACCCCGGGGCTGGTGTTGTGGCAGCTGAGGTGTTTCTGCTCCCCACAGGTGGAGCAGGACCCCGGGGCTGGTGTTGTGGCATCTGAGGTGTTTATTGCTCCCCACAGGGGGAGCGGGACCCCGGGGCTGGTGTTGTGGTATCTGAGGTGTTTATTGGTCCCCACAGGTGGAGCGGGATCCCGGGGCTGGTGTTGTGGCAGCTGAGGTGTTTATTGCTCCCCACAGGTGGAGCAGGACCCCGGGGCTGGTGTTGTGGCAGCTGAGGTGTTTATTGCTCCCCACAGGTGGAGCGGGACCCCGGGGCTGGTGTTGTGGCAGCTGAGGTGTTTATTGCTCCCCACAGGTGGAGCGGGACCCCGGGGCTGGTGTTGTGGCAGCTGAGGTGTTTATTGCTCCCCACAGGTGGAGCGGGACCCCGGGGCTGGTGTTGTGGCAGCTGAGGTGTTTATTGCTCCCCACAGGTGGAGCGGGATCCCGGGGCTGGTGTTGTGGCAGCTGAGGTGTTTCTGCTCCCCACTGGTGGAGCGGGACCCCGGGGCTGGTGTTGTGATATCTGAGGTGTTTATTGCTCCCCACAGGGGAGCGGGACCCCGGGGCTGGTGTTGTGGTATCTGAGGTGTTTATTGCTCCCCACAGGTGGAGCGGGACCCCGGGGCTGGTGTTGTGGCAGCTGAGGTGTTTCTGCTCCCCACAGGTGGAGCGGGACCCCGGGGCTGGTGTTGTGGCAGCTGAGGTGTTTATTGCTCCCCACAGGTGGAGCGGGACCCCGGGGCTGGTGTTGTGGCAGCTGAGGTGTTTATTGCTCCCCACAGGTGGAGCGGGATCCCGGGGCTGGTGTTGTGGCAGCTGAGGTGTTTATTGCTCCCCACAGGGGGAGCGGGACCCCGGGGCTGGTGTTGTGGCAGCTGAGGTGTTTATTGCTCCCCACAGGTGGAGCGGGACCCCGGGGCTGGTGTTGTGGTATCTGAGGTGTTTATTGCTCCCCACAGGTGGAGCGAGACCCCGGGGCTGGTGTTGTGGCAGCTGAGGTGTTTATTGCTCCCCACAGGTGGAGCGGGACCCCGGGGCTGGTGTTGTGGTATCTGAGGTGTTTATTGCTCCCCACAGGTGGAGCGGGACCCCGGGGCTGGTGTTGTGGCAGCTGAGGTGTTTATTGCTCCCCACAGGTGGAGCGGGACCCCGGGGCTGGTGTTGTGGCAGCTGAGGTGTTTATTGCTCCCCACAGGTGGAGCGGGACCCCGGGGCTGGTGTTGTGGCAGCTGAGGTGTTTATTGCTCCCCACAGGTGGAGCGGGATCCCGGGGCTGGTGTTGTGGTATCTGAGGTGTTTATTGCTCCCCACAGGTGGAGCGGGATCCCGGGGCTGGTGTTGTGGTATCTGAGGTGTTTATTGCTCCCCACAGGTGGAGCGGGATCCCGGGGCTGGTGTTGTGATATCTGAGGTGTTTATTGCTCCCCACAGGTGGAGCGGGACCCCGGGGCTGGTGTTGTGGCAGCTGAGGTGTTTATTGCTCCCCACAGGTGGAGCGGGATCCCGGGGCTGGTGTTGTGGTATCTGAGGTGTTTATTGCTCCCCACAGGTGGAGCGGGATCCCGGGGCTGGTGTTGTGGTATCTGAGGTGTTTATTGCTCCCCACAGGTGGAGCGGGACCCCGGGGCTGGTGTTGTGGTATCTGAGGTGTTTATTGCTCCCCACAGGTGGAGCGGGACCCCGGGGCTGGTGTTGTGATATCTGAGGTGTTTATTGCTCCCCACAGGTGGAGCGAGACCCCGGGGCTGGTGTTGTGATATCTGAGGTGTTTATTGCTCCCCACAGGTGGAGCGGGATCCCGGGGCTGGTGTTGTGGCAGCTGAGGTGTTTATTGCTCCCCACAGGTGGAGCGGGACCCCGGGGCTGGTGTTGTGGCAGCTGAGGTGTTTCTGCTCCCCACAGGTGGAGCGGGACCCCGGGGCTGGTGTTGTGGCAGCTGAGGTGTTTATTGCTCCCCACAGGTGGAGCGGGATCCCGGGGCTGGTGTTGTGGTATCTGAGGTGTTTATTGCTCCCCACAGGTGGAGCGGGACCCCGGGGCTGGTGTTGTGGCAGCTGAGGTGTTTATTGCTCCCCACAGGTGGAGCGGGATCCCGGGGCTGGTGTTGTGATATCTGAGGTGTTTATTGCTCCCCACAGGTGGAGCGGGATCCCGGGGCTGGTGTTGTGGCAGCTGAGGTGTTTATTGCTCCCCACAGGTGGAGCGGGACCCCGGGGCTGGTGTTGTGGCAGCTGAGGTGTTTCTGCTCCCCACAGGTGGAGCGGGACCCCGGGGCTGGTGTTGTGGCAGCTGAGGTGTTTATTGCTCCCCACAGGTGGAGCGGGACCCCGGGGCTGGTGTTGTGGCAGCTGAGGTGTTTCTGCTCCCCACAGGTGGAGCGGGACTCCCGGGGCTGGTGTTGTGGTATCTGAGGTGTTTATTGCTCCCCACAGGTGGAGCGGGACCCCGGGGCTGGTGTTGTGGCAGCTGAGGTGTTTATTGCTCCCCACAGGTGGAGCTGGACCCCGGGGCTGGTGTTGTGGCAGCTGAGGTGTTTATTGCTCCCCACAGGTGGAGCGGGACCCCGGGGCTGGTGTTGTGGCAGCTGAGGTGTTTATTGCTCCCCACAGGTGGAGCGGGACCCCGGGGCTGGTGTTGTGGCAGCTGAGGTGTTTATTGCTCCCCACAGGTGGAGCGGGATCCCGGGGCTGGTGTTGTGGCAGCTGAGGTGTTTCTGCTCCCCACTGGTGGAGCGGGACCCCGGGGCTGGTGTTGTGATATCTGAGGTGTTTATTGCTCCCCACAGGTGGAGCGGGACCCCGGGGCTGGTGTTGTGGTATCTGAGGTGTTTATTGCTCCCCACAGGTGGAGCGGGACCCCGGGGCTGGTGTTGTGGCAGCTGAGGTGTTTCTGCTCCCCACTGGTGGAGCGGGACCCCGGGGCTGGTGTTGTGATATCTGAGGTGTTTATTGCTCCCTACAGGTGGAGCGGGACCCCGGGGCTGGTGTTGTGGCAGCTGAGGTGTTTCTGCTCCCCACAGGTGGAGCGGGACCCCGGGGCTGGTGTTGTGGCAGCTGAGGTGTTTATTGCTCCCCACAGGTGGAGCGGGACCCCGGGGCTGGTGTTGTGGCAGCTGAGGTGTTTATTGCTCCCCACAGGTGGAGCGGGATCCCGGGGCTGGTGTTGTGGCAGCTGAGGTGTTTATTGCTCCCCACAGGGGGAGCGGGACCCCGGGGCTGGTGTTGTGGCAGCTGAGGTGTTTATTGCTCCCCACAGGTGGAGCGGGACCCCGGGGCTGGTGTTGTGGTATCTGAGGTGTTTATTGCTCCCCACAGGTGGAGCGAGACCCCGGGGCTGGTGTTGTGGCAGCTGAGGTGTTTATTGCTCCCCACAGGTGGAGCGGGACCCCGGGGCTGGTGTTGTGGTATCTGAGGTGTTTATTGCTCCCCACAGGTGGAGCGGGACCCCGGGGCTGGTGTTGTGGCAGCTGAGGTGTTTATTGCTCCCCACAGGTGGAGCGGGACCCCGGGGCTGGTGTTGTGGCAGCTGAGGTGTTTATTGCTCCCCACAGGTGGAGCGGGATCCCGGGGCTGGTGTTGTGGTATCTGAGGTGTTTATTGCTCCCCACAGGTGGAGCGGGATCCCGGGGCTGGTGTTGTGGTATCTGAGGTGTTTATTGCTCCCCACAGGTGGAGCGGGATCCCGGGGCTGGTGTTGTGATATCTGAGGTGTTTATTGCTCCCCACAGGTGGAGCGGGACCCCGGGGCTGGTGTTGTGGCAGCTGAGGTGTTTATTGCTCCCCACAGGTGGAGCGGGATCCCGGGGCTGGTGTTGTGGTATCTGAGGTGTTTATTGCTCCCCACAGGTGGAGCGGGACCCCGGGGCTGGTGTTGTGGTATCTGAGGTGTTTATTGCTCCCCACAGGTGGAGCGGGACCCCGGGGCTGGTGTTGTGGTATCTGAGGTGTTTATTGCTCCCCACAGGTGGAGCGAGACCCCGGGGCTGGTGTTGTGATATCTGAGGTGTTTATTGCTCCCCACAGGTGGAGCGGGATCCCGGGGCTGGTGTTGTGGCATCTGAGGTGTTTCTGCTCCCCACAGGTGGAGCGGGACCCCGGGGCTGGTGTTGTGGCAGCTGAGGTGTTTATTGCTCCCCACAGGTGGAGCGGGATCCCGGGGCTGGTGTTGTGGTATCTGAGGTGTTTATTGCTCCCCACAGGTGGAGCGAGACCCCGGGGCTGGTGTTGTGATATCTGAGGTGTTTATTGCTCCCCACAGGTGGAGCGGGATCCCGGGGCTGGTGTTGTGGCAGCTGAGGTGTTTATTGCTCCCCACAGGTGGAGCGGGACCCCGGGGCTGGTGTTGTGGCAGCTGAGGTGTTTCTGCTCCCCACAGGTGGAGCGGGACCCCGGGGCTGGTGTTGTGGCAGCTGAGGTGTTTATTGCTCCCCACAGGTGGAGCGGGACCCCGGGGCTGGTGTTGTGGCAGCTGAGGTGTTTCTGCTCCCCACAGGTGGAGCAGGACCCCGGGGCTGGTGTTGTGGCAGCTGAGGTGTTTATTGCTCCCCACAGGTGGAGCGGGACCCCGGGGCTGGTGTTGTGGTATCTGAGGTGTTTATTGCTCCCCACAGGTGGAGCGGGACCCCGGGGCTGGTGTTGTGGCAGCTGAGGTGTTTATTGCTCCCCACAGGTGGAGCGGGACCCCGGGGCTGGTGTTGTGATATCTGAGGTGTTTCTGCTCCTCACAGGTGGAGCGGGACCCCGGGGCTGGTGTTGTGGCAGCTGAGGTGTTTATTGCTCCCCACAGGTGGAGCAGGACCCCGGGGCTGGTGTTGTGGTATCTGAGGTGTTTATTGCTCCCCACAGGTGGAGCGGGACCCCGGGGCTGGTGTTGTGGTATCTGAGGTGTTTATTGCTCCCCACAGGTGAGCGGGACCCCGGGGCTGGTGTTGTGATATCTGAGGTGTTTATTGCTCCCCACAGGTGGAGTGGGACCCTGGGGCTGGTGTTGTGGTATCTGAGGTGTTTATTGCTCCCCACAGGTGGAGCGGGACCCCGGGGCTGGTGTTGTGGTATCTGAGGTGTTTATTGCTCCCCACAGGTGGAGCGGGATCCCGGGGCTGGTGTTGTGGCAGCTGAGGTGTTTATTGCTCCCCACAGGTGGAGCGGGATCCCGGGGCTGGTGTTGTGGCAGCTGAGGTGTTTCTGCTCCCCACAGGTGGAGCGGGACCCCGGGGCTGGTGTTGTGGCAGCTGAGGTGTTTCTGCTCCCCACAGGTGGAGCGGGAACCCGGGGCTGGTGTTGTGGCAGCTGAGGTGTTTATTGCTCCCCACAGGTGGAGCAGGACCCCGGGGCTGGTGTTGTGGCAGCTGAGGTGTTTATTGCTCCCCACAGGTGGAGCGGGAACCCGGGGCTGGTGTTGTGGCAGCTGAGGTGTTTCTGCTCCCCACAGGTGGAGCGGGAACCCGGGGCTGGTGTTGTGGCAGCTGAGGTGTTTATTGCTCCCCACAGGTGGAGCGGGACCCCGGGGCTGGTGTTGTGGTATCTGAGGTGTTTCTGCTCCCCACAGGTGGAGCGGGACTCCCGGGGCTGGTGTTGTGGCAGCTGAGGTGTTTATTGCTCCCCACAGGTGGAGCGGGACCCCGGGGCTGGTGTTGTGGCAGCTGAGGTGTTTCTGCTCCCCACAGGTGGAGCGGGACCCCGGGGCTGGTGTTGTGGCAGCTGAGGTGTTTATTGCTCCCCACAGGTGGAGCGGGATCCCGAGGCTGGTGTTGTGATATCTGAGGTGTTTATTGCTCCCCACAGGTGGAGCGGGACCCCGGGGCTGGTGTTGTGATATCTGAGGTGTTTATTGCTCCCCACAGGTGGAGCGAGACCCCGGGGCTGGTGTTGTGGCAGCTGAGGTGTTTCTGCTCCCCACAGGTGGAGCGGGAACCCGGGGCTGGTGTTGTGGCAGCTGAGGTGTTTATTGCTCCCCACAGGTGGAGCGAGACCCCGGGGCTGGTGTTGTGGCAGCTGAGGTGTTTATTGCTCCCCACAGGTGGAGCGGGATCCCGGGGCTGGTGTTGTGGCAGCTGAGGTGTTTATTGCTCCCCACAGGTGGAGCGAGACCCCGGGGCTGGTGTTGTGGCAGCTGAGGTGTTTCTGCTCCCCACAGGTGGAGCGAGACCCCGGGGCTGGTGTTGTGGCAGCTGAGGTGTTTCTGCTCCCCACAGGTGGAGCGAGACCCCGGGGCGACCGGTAGGAAAGTCTCTGATGGAAGTGGATGGGCGCAGGAAGAAGCAGACGACACAGGGCTTTGCAGTCAAGATGTTTTACTCGCAGTCGTTTCCACCACTGCAGCTGACCGTGGTCCTTTGGAAGCCTCCCTTGCAGAGGATGGGAGGCAGGTTGTGGAAGCCTCTCTTGCAGAGGATGGGAGGCAGGTTGTGGAAGCCTCCCTTGCAGAGGATGGGAGGCAGGTTGTGGAAGCCTCCCTTGCAGAGGATGGGAGGCAGGTTGTGGAAGCCTCTCTTGCAGAGGATGGGAGGCAGGTTGTGGAAGCCTCTCTTGCAGAGGATGGGAGGCAGGTTGTGGAAGCCTCCCTTGCAGAGGATGGGAGGCAGGTTGTGGAAGCCTCCCTTGCAGAGGATGGGAGGCAGGTTGTGGAAGCCTCCCTTGCAGAGGATGGGAGGCAGGTTGTGGAAGCCTCCCTTGCAGAGGATGGGAGGCAGGTTGTGAAAGCCTCCCTTGCAGAGGATGGGAGGCAGGTTGTGGAAGCCTCCCTTGCAGAGGATGGGAGGCAGGTTGTGGAAGCCTCTCTTGCAGAGGATGGGAGGCAGGTTGTGGAAGCCTCCCTTGCAGAGGATGGGAGGCAGGTTGTGGAAGCCTCCCTTGCAGAGGATGGGAGGCAGGTTGTGGAAGCCTCTCTTGCAGAGGATGGGAGGCAGGTTGTGGAAGCCTCCATTGCAGAGGATGGGAGGCAGGTTGTGGAAGCCTCCCTTGCAGAGGATGGGAGGCAGGTTGTGGAAGCCTCTCTTGCAGAGGATGGGAGGCAGGTTGTGGAAGCCTCTCTTGCAGAGGATGGGAGGCAGGTTGTGGAAGCCTCCCTTGCAGAGGATGGGAGGCAGGTTGTGGAAGCCTCCCTTGCAGAGGATGGGAGGCAGGTTGTGGAAGCCTCCCTTGCAGAGGATGGGAGGCAGGTTGTGGAAGCCTCCTGTCACGAACCACCGGGGGGGTCACTCCGAAATCCCCCGCGCTGGCTACCAGTACGTCACGATCGGGGGGTAACAAGCAGGAGTCAACCCTCCTTTATACCTCCCGACCGACAGACAGAGCACGTGACGCGCTCTCTAGCGCCCCTCTTATAGTCAGGCCAATTATGGAATTGCCCGACAATAAGCCAGGAGGCCGCTATACTACTTATGCCGATTATTGAAGGGTCCCCGGTGAGAGTAAGGTATATATTCCCCCGACCTCCGCGGGCGGAATATATAAAATCTCCCCGAATCTCACTGGCCTCCCCACAATAATCCTTGGCACAACTCGCTGCCACCAACCGATTTACGGTAACTATTAGCCGAACACACAGACGTGGGATTCAAGATCGAGATAACAGAACAGCCCAAGATTAATTATATAATTTAATCAGCCTAAAGCACACTAGAAACTACAATATATACAATAGGGAATCTACAGAATATACATATGTCAGAGTACAGTTACAGATAAAGCATGGTTTACAAACAGGTATGCAAATTCAATCAGTTACCTTGTGCGTCTGGCCACAGGGGGGCGCTGTAGACCAGGTTTCTAGGAACTCCCACAGATGTTTCCTGCACGTGCCCCCAGCGAGAAGAACCCTGGAAAATGGCCGAAGTAGGGTTATCAACCTGGGCAAATCCAGGTCCCCTCCTACCTTCGTGACCTCACAGGGAGCACTGCTCCACCCCTGGCTGGAGTCATGGACAAAATCCACAACATGGAATATGGCCATAACTTTGCCTGGGAGCGTCGTAGGCGGACGCCAATGCTCTCATTGTGACAGTTATGAATTTAGCTACAGAACGAGGGGACTCATGACCTGTCTACGAGTTCCCATATGGCTGATATCACGCCTGGGGTATTTCCCAAGCTCCCCCTTCCATAAAAAAGGTGTGCCAGCATCGTCCGCCTGCGCAAACACCATTTTTATGGTTGCCATATTTATCGGAGATATGGCTTGCGAGATATGAACCATTTTTTACTGGAGTCGTTCTGTCTGGCTACTTCCAAGCCTTGCTAATGAGATACAACTCTTGTTACAGGGTGACGGCAGGGAGTCATCCTGGGTCCATTGTCCTCACATCATCTCATCTCCATATCAGAGGAGATGGCTGTTGGAGGTGTAAGTGGGATGTGACACCTTCACAGATGCTGGACATTTGAGCACAAGAAGGGAGGGGGGCACTGCCAGGGAGTGATGAGAGCAATTATGACTTCTAGTCATAATTCCTCTTCATATCCCAGGATTTACCTCACACCTCCCCCCTTTTGAGGGCGCTAGGGGGCAGCACACTCCGGTGTTCCCCCGTGCGCCCGTCCGCGACCTCTCCTTGTCGGGACAGCCCGTCTGCGTTACCGTGGTCACGGCCCCTTTTGTGGCGAATGGTGAAGTCGTATTGCTGGAGCGCAAGGCTCCATCGCAACAATCGCCCATTCGTCCCAGAGACGGTGTGCAACCAGCTGAGGGGATTGTGGTCCGTCTCCACGATGAAGTGGCGCCCGTATAGATAGGGTTGCAGACGCTGCAGGGCCCACACTATGGCCAGGCACTCCTTCTCCATTGTAGAATAGGCCACTTCCCTTGGTAACAGCTTCCTGCTCAGGTACAAGACTGGGTGCTCTTGGCTCGCAGAGTCCACCTGGCTGAGCACCGCACCGAGGCCGAAGTCACTGGCGTCGGTCTGTACTACAAACGGCCGCGTGAAGTCGGCTGCCTGTAGCACGGGCGGGCTGGACAGGGCGTCCTTTAGGGCCCGGAAGGCTGTCTCGCAGTCCACTGTCCAATCGACTGCAGAGGGCAGCTTCTTCTTGGTGAGGTCCGTCAAGGGCTTTGCCAGGCTACTATAGCATGGAACAAACCTCCTATAGTACCCAGCGGTCCCCAAGAAGGACATCACCTGCTTCTTGGTCCTGGGGGTGGGCCAGGATGCGATGGCCTCCACTTTCTCAGGCTCGGGCTGCAGCGTTCCCCCACCTACCCGGTGACCGAGGTACTGGACCTCGCTCATGGCCAGCTGACACTTTCCCGGCTTGATGGTCAAACCTGCCCGGTGGATCCGCCTGAGCACCTGTGCTAGATGCTCTAGGTGGTCCTCCCAGGTGGGACTGAAGACGGCAATGTCATCCAGGTACGCGGCCGCGTACCCTTCAAGTCCCTTGAGCAGGGTGTTGACCATCCGCTGGAAAGTGGCAGGGGCATTCCTCATCCCGAATGGCATCACCGTGGACTCGTACAGTCCAAATGGGGTAATAAAGGCAGAGCGTTCCCTGGCCTTGCGAGTCAGGGGGATCTGCCAATATCCCCGGCTCAGGTCCATGATGGTCAGGTACTGAGCCCCGGCCAACTGATCGAGCAGGTCATCGATGCGTGGCATTGGGTACGCATCGGCGACCGTGACAGCATTGAGCCCCCTGTAGTCCACGCAGAACCGAGTGGTTCGGTCCTTCTTAGGGACGAGGACTACAGGCGAGGCCCAAGCGCTGTTGGATGCCTGGATCACCCCCAGCTCCAGCATCTCGTCAATCTCCTGGCACATGTGTTGCTGCACCTCCAGGGAGACCCGATATGCTGAACGCCGGATCGGGGGATGATCCCCAGTGTCCACGTGATGGACAGCCAAGTCAGTCCTTCCGGGCTGGTTGGTAAACAACCCCCGGAAGGGGTGTAGGGTGGCCCACAGCTGGGACCGTTGGTCCTCCAAGAGCTGGTGGCCAACCTCCACATCCTCAATGGATCCGCCTGCCCTAACCTGGGCTAGCATATCCAAGAGGGTTTCCGCTTCTCCCTCCTCGGGCAGGTTGCACACGGGGAGCGCACATGCCTCCCGCTCATGATGTGCCTTCATCATGTTCACATGGAAGGGCTTCCGCCTTCCACGGGCAGGGTCCAGGGTGACCAGGTACGTCACAGGGTTGAGCTGCTGGTACACGAGGTATGGGCCTTCCCAGGCTGCCTGAAGCTTGTCCTGTGGTACGGGGACCAGTACCCACACCTCTTGACCCACTTGGTAGGTCCTCCCACAAGCGTTCTGGTCGTACCAACGCTTCTGATCAGCCTGGGCTTGAGCCATATTGTCGTGTACCAGTTGCGTCAAGGCCTGCATTTTGTCCCGGAAGCGCATGACATACTCGATAACCGACACTCCAGGGGTGGCCAAATCCCCTTCCCAAGCCTCTTTCACCAGAGCCAGGGGGCCCCGCACACGTCGCCCGTACAGGAGCTCAAACGGTGAGAATCCTGTTGAGGCCTGTGGAACCTCCCGGTAAGCAAATAACAGGTGTGGGAGATACCGCTCCCAGTCACGCCCATGGGAGTCGACCAACATCTTAAGCATCTGCTTTAAGGTGCCATTGAACCGCTCGCACAGGCCATTAGTCTGTGGATGGTACGGGCTGGCCACCAGATGTCGCACCTGGACTTGCTTACAGAGGGTCTCCATCAGCTGGGACATGAATTGGGTCCCCCGGTCGGTGAGCATTTCCTGGGGAAAACCCACTCGGGAGAAAATCTCCAGCAATGCGGTGGCCACCTTGTCAGCCCGAATGGACGACAAGGCCACTGCTTCTGGGTACCGGGTGGCATAGTCCACTACCGTCAGTATGAAGCGTTTCCCGGAGCTGCTGGGGATGGCCAGCGGGCCGACCAGATCCACAGCCACCCTCCTGAAAGGCTCATCGATGATGGGCAGAGATACCAGTGGGGCTTTGGGGCGTGGCCCCGCCTTCCCCACTCTCTGACAGGTTTCACACGAACGGCAGTAGGCAGCCACATCGGCCCCCATTTTTGGCCAGTAGAAATGCTGGTTTAACCTGGCCTTGGTCTTAGCGATCCCTAGGTGTCCGGCCATCGGAATCTCATGTGCGATCCGCAACAACTCCGTCCGGAACGGATAGGGTACCACCAACTGTCGGTCCCTGGGCCACGCCTCCGGTGAACCCTGCTGGACCGTGGCCCGGTACAGCCGTCCTTGGTCCCAGACCACTCGCTCCGGGTCCGAGTCCGAGGGAGGCTGTGCCGCCTGCTCCTTTAGAGCTTTCAGGCTGTCGTCAGCTTCTAACGCTGCCTGAAACCCCTGACTAGATGTGGCCAGAATCGACGAGACTGTCACATCTTCGGTCAGTACCCCGGGACCTGTGTCCTGGCCTCCACCTGACTCGGCTGCCACTTGGTCAGAAGGGGAAGAGCTATCGGACCTCCGGGAGGCCCCTTGGCTTCCAGCACTCCCACTGCGGGTGACAGCGGCCACAGCCGCTGCGACCGTGGGTCGTGCCTGCTCCTCCTCCGTTCCTGACCAAGTCGCCGGTTCAGGCAGACCTACCTGGCTTCCTGACACCCCGGTTGTGGGGGAACCCTGCACCGAGATCTTACCTGGGAGCACTTCCGCTCCTGGACCGGCCCCAATCTCACCTGCCTGTTCCCCCCCTGCAGCAACAGAACCCCGCTGTGAAATCTCTGGGGACCCCACATTTGCTGTGGTAGCCCCCACCCCACACACTGGTCCTCCCCCTGCAGCACCCTGCTCTCTGCTTATCCCTGCAGAGGGCAGCAGATCCCAGCTCACAGGCTGGTTACTTGTAGAGGCATTGTCACACCTTTCTCTGACCCCCTCCCCTGTCACAGCTGCAGCTGCGTGTGTGTCTATGGTGTCTGTGCAAGCAGAAATATCAGAGTTCACTCCCTCCTCCCTTACATCATTCATAGATAACACATTAACATTGTCCGGAGGCACGTCAGCACTGGCTGAAGGTTCAGCCTTTGGGGCGGGGCCAAACTGGGAGGTTATTTGCCCCAAATCTGTCCCAAGTAGCACGTTTGCAGGGATCCGATCAGTTACCCCCACCTCCCTCACCCCTCGCCCTGCGCCCCAGTCCACATAAATGTCAGCAACAGGCAGCGCCGGGTCAATGCCTCCAATCCCGGAGACAGCGAGGGTTTTTCCAGGGATCAAGTCTTGGGGGGACACCATCTCAGGCCGCACCAGAGTCACCTCCGAGGCGCTGTCTCGCAGTCCTATGGTCACAGACTGGCCGACGGTGACAGGTTGGAAGCTGTCCAGGGACCTACCACCACCCCCACCCACACAATACACCTTGGGCGGCCCTTGGGACGGGGACGGAGCCGGGGCCTTGGGACGCTGAGGGCACATGGCCTTGAAGTGTCCAGGTAGGTTGCACTGGTGGCACCGTCTTGGCTCTGCCACGGGCCTGGAGAGGGGAGTTGAGGGGGACACCCCCTGCAGTCTAGGGGCAGGTGGGGCAGTCGCAGAATTCATCTTACCCCCTCTCCAGGTGCTGCTGGTGGCCGCTCTCCTGGCCTCAGGGGCCCGGTTGTTGGTGTAGTCATCGGCAAGGGCAGCTGTAGCCGTGGACCCCTTTGGCTTCTGGTCTCGGATGAACTGGCGGAGATCCTCAGGGCAGTTCCACAAGAGTTGCTCCGTGATGAACAAGCCCAGGATCTCCGGTCCGGTGGAAAGCTGCAGGCCTTGGGTCCAGTGGTCGGCAGCTCGGGCAAGTGCCCGCCGGTGGTCAGCCCAGGAGTCCTTTGGTCCCTTCTGTAGGCTCCGGAACTTCTTGCGGTAGGACTCCGGGGTGAGGTTGTACTGTTGGATCAGGGCCCGCTTGATGGTGTCGTAGCCCTGATCTGCCTCAGCAGGCAAGTCCCCAAGGACATCCAGGGCCTTACCCCTTAAACGGGGGGTCAGGTATTTGGCCCACTGGTCCTTGTTCAGATGATGCTGCAAGCAAGTCCGTTCAAAAGCAGTCAAGAAAGAGTCCAAGTCTCCATCCTTCTCCAGCACTGGGAAGTCCTCAACACGGACCTTTGGAAGTTTGGTGTCTGGAAGGTCACGGGTGGCTGATGAGGGCCGGAGCTGAGCTAGCTGCAGCTGGTAGTTACGCTCTGCCTGGCGCTCTTCACGCGCTGCTTGCCGCTCACGCTCGGCCATGAGTTCCTTGTAGCCCTCCCGGTCTCCAGCCTGGCGTAGGGCCATAGCCATTTGAAGAAGGCTATCCGAGCCTCCCAGGCTCGGTGGAATGGCACGTGGTGATCTGCGGCCCGCTGCGGAGCCTGGTGCTTCACTGTCCATTGCAGAGCGGAGGGCTGGCGTCTGGCTCGTTGAGGACCCTTGGGCGAGCTGCTCCTCATCTTGTCCAGCAGTGCCCGGTTGTGCAATGTCCTCTGCAGAGCTGTTTTCTGGCGTCGAGCTCCTGGAGGACTTGTGGACAACCTCCTCATCGTCTCTGGCCTGAGCATCGGCCATTCCTTTGGCTTTGCTCCTGGTGCTATCAGCCATTGTTGCAGACTTTGGTCACTGACACAGAACTGACACCTGATGCCTCCACACACCTTACAGTATCTGCACTCTGACACTCTAGTGTTGAGCTAGTCTGAAGACCCCAGCAGCCACAGCTGCTGCAGGCAGTCTTTAGTGTCTGGGAGTATGGGTCTCACACTCACACACACTATTATCTCGATCCCACCGCTTGCCACCAATATGTCACGAACCACCGGGGGGGTCACTCCGAAATCCCCCGCGCTGGCTACCAGTACGTCACGATCGGGGGGTAACAAGCAGGAGTCAACCCTCCTTTATACCTCCCGACCGACAGACAGAGCACGTGACGCGCTCTCTAGCGCCCCTCTTATAGTCAGGCCAATTATGGAATTGCCCGACAATAAGAAAGGAGGCCGCTATACTACTTATGCCGATTATTGAAGGGTCCCCGGTGAGAGTAAGGTATATATTCCCCCGACCTCCGCGGGCGGAATATATAATATCTTCCCGAATCTCACTGGCCTCCCCACAATAATCCTTGGCACAACTCGCTGCCACCAACCGCTTCACGGTAACTATTAGCCGAACACACAGACGTGGGATTCAAGATCGAGATAACAGAACAGCCCAAGATTAATTATATAATTTAATCAGCCTAAAGCACACTAGAAACTACAATATATACAATAGGGAATCTACAGAATATACATATGTCAGAGTACAGTTACAGATAAAGCATGGTTTACAAACAGGTATGCAAATTCAATCAGTTACCTTGTGCGTCTGGCCACAGGGGGGCGCTGTAGACCAGGTTTCTAGGAACTCCCACAGATGTTCCCTGCACGTGCCCCCAGCGAGAAGAACCCTGGAAAATGGCCGAAGCAGGGTTATCAACCTGGGCAAATCCAGGTCCCCTCCTACCTTAGTGACCTCACAGGGAGCACTGCTCCACCCCTGGCTGGAGTTATGGACAAATTCACAACATGGAATATGGGCCATAACTTTGCCTGGGAGCGTCGTAGGCGGACGCCAATGCTCTCATTGTGACAGTTATGAATTTAGCTACAGAACGAGGGGACTCATGACCTGTCTACGAGTTCCCATATGGCTGATATCACGCCTGGGGTATTTCCCAAGCTCCCCCTTCCATAAAAAAGGTGTGCCAGCATCGTCCGCCTGCGCAAACACCATTTTTATGGTTGCCATATTTATCGGAGATATGGCTTGCGAGATATGAACCATTTTTTACTGGAGTCGTTCTGTCTGGCTACTTCCAAGCCTTGCTAATGAGATACAACTCTTGTTACAGGGTGACGGCAGGGAGTCATCCTGGGTCCATTGTCCTCACATCATCTCATCTCCATATCAGAGGAGATGGCTGTTGGAGGTGTAAGTGGGATGTGACACCTTCACAGATGCTGGACATTTGAGCACAAGAAGGGAGGGGGGCACTGCCAGGGAGTGATGAGAGCAATTATGACTTCTAGTCATAATTCCTCTTCATATCCCAGGATTTACCTCACACCTCCCTTGCAGAGGATGGGAGGCAGGTTGTGGAAGCCTCCCTTGCAGAGGATGGGAGGCAGGTTGTGGAAGCCTCCCTTGCAGAGGATGGGAGGCAGGTTGTGGAAGCCTCCCTTGCAGAGGATGGGAGGCAGGTTGTGGAAGCCTCCCTTGCAGAGGATGGGAGGCAGGTTGTGGAAGCCTCCCTTGCAGAGGATGGGAGGCAGGTTGTGGAAGCCTCCCTTGCAGAGGATGGGAGGCAGGTTGTGGAAGCCTCCCTTGCAGAGGATGGGAGGCAGGTTGTGGAAGCCTCCCTTGCAGAGGATGGGGAGGCAGGTTGTGGCCTCGGGTGCCTACAGCAATCTCCCGCGCCGTCGGATTGCTAGAAATGTGTCTCCTCCTTTTGCCTGGGGAGCGTCCCCGTTATTGCGATTCCTCCACCCCGTTATTGCGATTGGTGAAACAAGCCCACAGAGGCCTCTCGCACGCCCGTGGCACTCTGGAACCCCTTCTCTCGGTGTCACCTGGGTCTAGCCGGACCCCAGGGTCTTCACCATGAACCACAGCCTCTTACTCCTCCTTCTGACTCCTGTCACTCACTCTGAGCACACCTGGTTCTAACCGCTTCTCCAACCACCCCTCTGACTCCTCCCACTCCTGCCAGGCTCCACCCCTCCAGGACAGTGAGTGGCCCCATAGCCAGGTCCACTGGTCGCTGCTCCCAGCATTAGTGGCACCTGCCTTATCCCTGCCCCGGTGTGTGCAGGTTTTGTCTGTGCTCGGTAGAGACCCCCTCTTACCCAGGATGTGGCACCACACCTCTGGCTGAGGCACCTCTGTGGTGACGGAAGCCTCAGGGGCGCCACATGTGTGTTTCAAAACGCTGTATTTTGGATGCAGAATTCCTGCGTTGTGGATAGACCGAGGGAGACGCTCCCGGAACGCACAGGAAGCGGCCGGCGGCTTTTTACAACGCAGAGGTTTTGTCAAATATTTCGCATCCAAAACTCTGCTTTAAAAACACGACGTGCGCAGGAAGGTTTCCGACTTCTCATAGACTTTGCTGGGGACGCATGAAAAAACGTAACGTGCGCAGACAGCCTTAAAGCGCAGAGCCGTGCCCCGCACCCTGTACGTCCTCTCACACTGACCGTGCCGGACCGGGGGAGGGGAGGTGAAGCTGCCCCATATCCCCCTCTGCTCTGCTGTGAATGTCAGAGCCGTGCCCCGCACCCTGTACGTCCTCTCACACTGACCGTGCCGGACCGGGGGAGGAGAGGTGATTCTGCCCCACATCCCCCTCTGCCCTGCTGTGAATGTCAGAGCCGTGCCCCGCACCCTGTACGTCCTCTCACACTGACCGTGCTGGACCGGGGGAGGGGAGGTGATTCTGCCCCACATCCCCCTCTTCCCTGCTGTGAATGTCAGAGCCATGCCCCGCACCTTGTATGTTCTCTCACACTGACCGTGCCGGACCGGGGGAGGGAAGTGATTCTGCCCCACATCCCCCTCTGCTCTGCTGTGAATGTCAGAGCCGTGCCCCGCACCCTGTACGTCCTCTCACACTGACCGTGCCGGACCGGGGGAGGGGAGGTGAAGCTGCCCCACATCCCCCTCTCCCCTGCTGTGAATGTCAGAGCCGTGCCCTGCACCTTGTACGTCCTCTCACACTGACCGTGCCGGACCGGGGGAGGGGAGGTGATTCTGCCCCACATCCCCCTCTCCTCTGCTGTGAATGTCAGAGCCGTGCCCCGCACTCTGTACGTCCTCTCACACTGACCGTGCTGGACCGGGGGAGGGGAGGTGATTCTGCCCCATATCCCCCTCTCCTCTGCTGTGAATGTCAGAGCCGTGCCCCGTACCCTGTACATCCTCTCACACTTACCGTGCCGGACCGGGGGAGGGGAGGTGAATCTGCCCCATATCCCCCTCTGCTCTGCTGTGAATGTCAGAGCCGTGCCCCGCACCCTGTACGTCCTCTGACACTGACCGTGCCGGACCGGGGGAGGGGAGGTGATTCTGCCCCACATCCCCCTCTGCCCTGCTGTGAATGTCAGAGCCGTGCCCCGCACCCTGTACGTCCTCTCACACTGACCATGCCGGACCAGGGGAGGTGAAGCTGCCCCACATCCCCCTCTCCTCTGCTGTGAATGTCAGAGCCGTGCCCCGCACCCTGTACGTCCTCTCACACTGACCGTGCCGGACCGGGGGAGGTGATTCTGCCCCACATCCCCGTCTCCTCTGCTGTGAATGTCAGAGCCGTGCCCCGCACCCTGTACGTCTTCTCACACTGACCGTGCCGGACCGGGGGAGGGGAGGTGAAGTTGCCCCACATCCCCCTCTGCCCTGCTGTGAATGTCAGAGCCGTGTCCCGCACCTTGTACGTCCTCTCACACTGACAGTGCCGGACCAGGGGAGGGGAGGTGAAGCTGCCCCATATCCCCCTCTTCTCTGCTGTGAATGTCAGAGCCGTGCCCCGCACCCTGTACGTCCTCTCACACTGACCGTGCCGGACCGGGGGAGGGGAGGTGAAGCTGCCCCATATCCCCCTCTGCTCTGCTGTGAATGTCAGAGCCGTGCCCCGCACCCTGTACGTCCTCTCACACTGACCGTGCCGGACCGGGGGAGGGGAGGTGATTCTGCCCCATATCCCCCTCTCCTCTGCTGTGAATGTCAGAGCCGTGCCCCGCACCCTGTACATCCTCTCACACTGACCGTGCCGGACCGGGGGAGGGGAGGTGATTCTGCCCCACATCCCCCTCTCCCCTGCTGTGAATGTCAGGGCCGTGCCCCGCACCCTGTACGTCCTCTCACACTGACCGTGCCGGACCGGGGGAGGGGAGGTGATTCTGCCCCATATCCCCCTCTCCTCTGCTGTGAATGTCAGAGCCGTGCCCCGCACCCTGTACATCCTCTCACACTGACCGTGCCGGACCGGGGGAGGGGAGGTGATTCTGCCCCACATCCCCCTCTGCCCTGCTGTGAATGTCAGAGCCGTGCCCCGCACCCTGTACATCCTCTCACACTGACCGTGCCGGACCGGGGGAGGGGAGGTGATTCTGCCCCACTTCCCCCTCTCCTCTGCTGTGAATGTCAGAGCCGTGCCCCGCACCCTGTACATCCTCTCACACTGACCGTGCCGGACCGGGGGAGGGGAGGTGATTCTGCCCCACATCCCCCTCTGCCCTGCTGTGAATGTCAGAGCCGTGCCCCGCACCCTGTACGTCCTCTCACACTGACCGGACCGGGGGAGGGGAGGTGATTCTGCCCCATATCCCCCTCTCCTCTGCTGTGAATGTCAGAGCCGTGCCCCGCACCCTGTACGTCCTCTCACACTGACCGTGCCGGACCGGGGGAGGGGAGGTGATTCTGCCCCATATCCCCCTCTGCCCTGCTGTGAATGTCAGAGCCGTGCCCCGCACCCTGTACGTCCTCTCACACTGACCGTGCTGGACCGGGGGAGGGGAGGTGATTCTGCCCCACATCCCCCTCTGCCCTGCTGTGCTCATCCTTGTCCACATCCCACAGTAATGTGCCCATCCTAGTCCCCATCCCACAGTAATGTGCTCATCCTAGTCCCCATCCCACAGTAATGTGCCCATCCTAGTCCCCATCCCACAGTAATGTGCTCATCCTAGTCCCCATCCCACAGTAATGTGCTCATCCTAGTCCCCATCCCACAGTAATGTGCCCATCCTAGTCCCCATCCCACAGTAATGTGCTCATCCTAGTCCCCCATCCCACGGTAATGTGCTCATCCTAGTCCCCCATCCCACGGTAATGTGCTCATCCTTGTCCCCATCCCACAGTAATGTGCCCATCCTAGTCCCCATCCCACAGTAATGTGCTCATCCTTGTCCACATCCTAAAGTAATGTTCCCCATCCTTGTCCCCATTTTGCAGTAATGTGCTCATCCTTGTCCCCTTGTAGTTATGTGCCCATCCTATCCCCATCCTGTAGTAATGTCCCCATCTTATAGTAATGTTCCCCATTTTTGTCATCTTGTAGCAATGTCCCCATCCTATAGTAATGTGCCCAGCCTTATCCCTTGTCCCCATCCTGTAGTAATTGAGTGGGGGGGGCAGTGGCTATAACTTATCGATCGCTCTCCTCACCTTCCACAGACGCCGGAGTGAAGCTGAGGGGAGCGGTCTCTGGCCCCAGATCCTCAGTGATTGGACAGATCGGTCACAAGGCCGGTCTCTCCAATCAGAGCTGGGGGCGGGTGAAGCAGACGTCATTCAGCTCCAGCCAATGGCCAGTGCTATAGCTACACTGATCAGGGCTGGATTTCAATGTTTCAACCATTTTCAATGGCTAAAACATTACAGTGGCTGTGATTGGCTGAGCGGCGTTCGTTAGCCAATCACAGCCTCCGTAGGTCCGGGGAGGAGACACCCCCCTCCTGAGGTTAGGCAGAGGTCCCCTCCTCCCCGAATCTAAGGTATTTGCAACGATCGCAGCCACCAGGGCTCCGGGGCCATGATTTCGCCATGACGTACTGGGTAAGTCATGGGTCCATAGTACCAGGGAGCCACTACGTCATAGGTCGCTAAGAGGTTAATGTGCCGTCCTTCACACACACACACACACACACAAAACAAAACAACACCATTCTTCTCACCTCGCGCCCGCTCCGCTGCCTCATCTCTGCTTCGTGCGGCCTCCAGGCCCGTGCCCCCGGTCACTATCGCGGCAGCTGCAATGTCACTGTCAGTGATTTATGTCAGATGATTGTATTGCCGGTGCAAGAGCACAGCGCCAGCCGCGATAGTGAACAGGGGCACGGGCCTGGGGGCCGCACGAAGCAGCCTGAGGGGCCGCATGCGGCCAGCGGGCCACGTGTTTGAGACCCCTGGTCTAATGGATGCGACAATCCTGGGCAGCTGCTGGCTGCTATTTTTAGGCTGGGGGGCTTCCAATAACGTGCATCTCCCCAGCCTGAGAATAGAAGCCCCCAGCATTCTGGCTTTTATCATGGCTGGGTATCAAAATTGGGGGGGAACCGCACTTTGTTTATTTTTACTTTGTGCCCGCAGATTGGAAGTGTCAGGCAGCTGTCACTCAGGCTGGGGCGCTGTCTGACAGCAACCAATCACAAACGCCGGTGGGCGGGGGAAGCAGTGAATATGCATGAGCCTAATGAGCAGTCCCGGAAGCAGCCGCACCAGTGGCTCGGTAGGTAAATTGCGTTAGCTGTATTTTTTCTTTTTTGTTTTACTTTTTTTTTTACTTCCTGAGTGTCCGTCCCCCGCGGAGCCTGTGCCATTTTCATTTCCTACGGTCACCCCCTATATAATAGTGATCTCCTGCGTTTCCTCCGGTCACCCCCTGTATAATAGTGATCTCCTGCGTTTCCTCCAGTCACCCCCTGTATAATAGTGATCTCCTGCGTTTCCTCCGGTCCCCCCCTGTATAATAGTGATCTCCTGCGTTTCCTCCGGTCACCCCCTGTATAATAGTGATCTCCTGCGTTTCCTCCGCACCCCCGGTATAATAGTGATCTCCTGCGTTTCCTCCGCTCCCCCTGTATAATAGTGATCTCCTGCGTTTCCTCCGGTCACCCCCTGTATAATAGTGATCTCCAGCGTTTCCTCCGGTCACCCCCTGTATAATAGTGATCTCCTGCGTTTCCTCCGGTCACCCCCTGTATAATAGTGATCTCCTGCGTTTCCTCCGGTCACCCCCTGTATAATAGTGATCTCCTGCGTTTCCTCCGGTCACCCCCGGTATAATAGTGATCTCCTGCGTTTCCTCCGCTCCCCCTGTATAATAGTGATCTCCTGCGTTTCCTCCGGTCACCCCCTGTATAATAGTGATCTCCTGCGTTTCCTCCGCACCCCCGGTATAATAGTGATCTCCTGCGTTTCCTCCGCTCCCCCTGTATAATAGTGATCTCCTGCGTTTCCTCCGGTCACCCCCTGTATAATAGTGATCTCCAGCGTTTCCTCCGGTCCCCCCCTGTATAATAGTGATCTCCTGCGTTTCCTCCGGTCACCCCCTGTATAATAGTGATCTCCTGCGTTTCCTCCGGTCACCCCCTGTATAATAGTGATCTCCAGCGTTTCCTCCGGTCACCCCCTGTATAACGGTGATCTCCTGCGTTTCCTCCGGTCACCCCCTGTATAATAGTGATCTCCTGCGTTTCCTCCGGTCACCCCCTCTATAATAGTGATCTCCTGCGTTTCCTCCGGTCACCCCCTCTATAATAGTGATCTCCTGCGTTTCCTCCGGTCACCCCCTGTATAATAGTGATCTCCTGCGTTTCCTCCGGTCACCCCCTGTATAATAGTGATCTCCTGCGTTTCCTCCGGTCACCCCCTGTATAATAGTGATCTCCTGCGTTTCCTCCAGTCACCCCCTGTATAATAGTGATCTCCTGCGTTTCCTCCGGTCACCCCCTGTATAATAGTGATCTCCTGCGTTTCCTCCAGTCAGCCCCTGTATAATAGTGATCTCCTGCGTTTCCTCCAGTCACCCCCTGTATAATAGTGATCTCCTGCGTTTCCTCCGGTCACCCCCTGTATAATAGTGATCTCCTGCGTTTCCTCCGGTCACCCCTGTATAATAGTGATCTCCTGCGTTTCCTCAGGTCCCCCCTGTATAATAGTGATCTCCTGCGTTTCCTCCGGTCACCCCCTGTATAATAGTGATCTCCTGCGTTTCCTCCGGTCCCCCTGTATAATAGTGATCTCCTGCGTTTCCTCCGGTCACCCCCTGTATAATGGTGATCTCCTGCGTTTCCTCCGGTCACCCTCTGTATAATAGTGATCTCCTGCGTTTCCTCCGGTCACCCCCTGTATAATAGTGATCTCCTACGTTTCCTGTGGTCACCCCCTGTATAATAGTGATCTCCTGCGTTTCCTCCGGTCACCCCCTGTATAATAGTGATCTCCTGCGTTTCCTCCGGTCACCCCCTGTATAATAGTGATCTCCTGCGTTTCCTCCGGTCACCCCCTGTATAATAGTGATCTCCTGTGTTTCCTCCGGTCACCCCCTGTATAATAGTGATCTCCTGCGTTTCCTCCGGTCACCCCCTGTATAATAGTGATCTCCTGCGTTTCCTCCGGTCACCCCCCTGTATAACGGTGATCTCCTGCGTTTCCTCCGGTCACCCCCTGTATAATAGTGATCTCCTGCGTTTCCTCCGGTCACCCCCTGTATAATAGTGATCTCCTGCGTTTCCTCCGGTCCCCCCCCTGTATAATAGTGATCTCCTGCGTTTCCTCCGGTCCCCCCCTGTATAATAGTGATCTCCTGCGTTTCCTCCGCTCCCCCTGTATAATGGTGATCTCCTGCGTTTCCTCCGCTCCCCCTGTATAATGGTGATCTCCTGCGTTTCCTCCGGTCACCCCCTGTATAATAGTGATCTCCTGCGTTTCCTCCAGTCACCCCCTGTATAATAGTGATCTCCTGCGTTTCCTCCGCTCCCCCTGTATAATGGTGATCTCCTGCGTTTCCTCCGGTCCCCCTGTATAATAGTGATCTCCTGCGTTTCCTCCGCTCCCCCTGTATAATGGTGATCTCCTGCGTTTCCTCCGCTCCCCCTGTATAATGGTGATCTCCTGCGTTTCCTCCGGTCACCCCCTGTATAATAGTGATCTCCTGCGTTTCCTCCAGTCACCCCCTGTATAATAGTGATCTCCTGCGTTTCCTCCGGTCACCCCCTGTATAATAGTGATCTCCTGCGTTTCCTCCGGTCACCCCTGTATAATAGTGATCTCCTGCGTTTCCTCAGGTCCCCCCTGTATAATAGTGATCTCCTGCGTTTCCTCCGGTCACCCCCTGTATAATAGTGATCTCCAGCGTTTCCTCCGGTCACCCCCTGTATAATAGTGATCTCCTGCGTTTCCTCCGGTCCCCCCTATATAACAGTGATCTCCAGCGTTTCCTCCGGTCCCCCCTGTATAATAGTGATCTCCTGCGTTTCCTCCGGTCACCCCCTGTATAATAGTGATCTCCTGCGTTTCCTCCGGTCACCCCCTGTATAATAGTGATCTCCTGCGTTTCCTCCGGTCCCCCCCTGTATAATAGTGATCTCCTGCGTTTCCTCCGGTCCCCCCCTGTATAATAGTGATCTCCTGCGTTTCCTCCGGTCCCCCCCTGTATAATAGTGATCTCCTGCGTTTCCTCCGGTCACCCCCTGTATAATAGTGATCTCCTGCGTTTCCTCCGGTCACCCCCTGTATAATAGTGATCTCCTGCGTTTCCTCCGGTCACCCCCTGTATAATAGTGATCTCCTGCGTTTCCTCCGGTCCCCCTGTATAATAGTGATCTCCTGCGTTTCCTCCGGTCACCCCCTGTATAATGGTGATCTCCTGCGTTTCCTCCGGTCACCCTCTGTATAATAGTGATCTCCTGCGTTTCCTCCGGTCACCCCCTGTATAATAGTGATCTCCTGCGTTTCCTCCGGTCACCCCCTGTATAATAGTGATCTCCTACGTTTCCTGTGGTCACCCCCTGTATAATAGTGATCTCCTGCGTTTCCTCCGGTCACCCCCTGTATAATAGTGATCTCCTGCGTTTTCTCCGGTCACCCCCTGTATAATAGTGATCTCCTGCGTTTCCTCCGGTCACCCCCTGTATAATAGTGATCTCCTGTGTTTCCTCCGGTCACCCCCTGTATAATAGTGATCTCCTGCGTTTCCTCCGGTCACCCCCTGTATAATAGTGATCTCCTGCGTTTCCTCCGGTCACCCCCTGTATAATAGTGATCTCCTGCGTTTCCTCCGGTCCCCCCCCTGTATAATAGTGATCTCCTGCGTTTCCTCCGGTCCCCCCCTGTATAATAGTGATCTCCTGCGTTTCCTCCGCTCCCCCTGTATAATGGTGATCTCCTGCGTTTCCTCCGCTCCCCCTGTATAATGGTGATCTCCTGCGTTTCCTCCGGTCACCCCCTGTATAATAGTGATCTCCTGCGTTTCCTCCGGTCACCCCCTGTATAATAGTGATCTCCTGCGTTTCCTCCGCTCCCCCTGTATAATGGTGATCTCCTGCGTTTCCTCCGGTCCCCCTGTATAATAGTGATCTCCTGCGTTTCCTCCGCTCCCCCTGTATAATGGTGATCTCCTGCGTTTCCTCCGCTCCCCCTGTATAATGGTGATCTCCTGCGTTTCCTCCGGTCACCCCCTGTATAATAGTGATCTCCTGCGTTTCCTCCGGTCACCCCCTGTATAATAGTGATCTCCTGCGTTTCCTCCGGTCACCCCCTGTATAACGGTGATCTCCTGCGTTTCCTCCGGTCACCCCCTGTATAATGGTGATCTCCTGCGTTTCCTCCGGTCCCCCCTGTATAATAGTGATCTCCTGCGTTTCCTCCGGTCACCCCCTGTATAATAGTGATCTCCTGCGTTTCCTCCGGTCAACCCCTGTATAATAGTGATCTCCTGCGTTTCCTCCGGTCCCCCCCTGTATAATAGTGATCTCCTGCGTTTCCTCCGGTCCCCCCCTGTATAATAGTGATCTCCTGCGTTTCCTCCGGTCACCCCCTGTATAATAGTGATCTCCTGCGTTTCCTCCGGTCACCCCCTGTATAATAGTGATCTCCTGCGTTTCCTCAGGTCCCCCTGTATAATAGTGATCTCCTGCGTTTCCTCCGGTCACCCCCTGTATAATAGTGATCTCCTGCGTTTCCTCCGGTCACCCCTGTATAATAGTGATCTCCTGCGTTTCCTCCGGTCACCCCCTGTATAATAGTGATCTCCTGCGTTTCCTCCGGTCCCCCCCTGTATAATAGTGATCTCCTGCGTTTCCTCCGGTCACCCCTGTATAATAGTGATCTCCTGCGTTTCCTCCGGTCACCCCCTGTATAATAGTGATCTCTTGCGTTTCCTCCGGTCCCCCCCTGTATAATAGTGATCTCCTGCGTTTCCTCCGGTCCCCCCCTGTATAATAGTGATCTCCTGCGTTTCCTCCGGTCACCCCCTGTATAATAGTGATCTCCTGCGTTTCCTCAGGTCCCCCTGTATAATAGTGATCTCCTGCGTTTCCTCCGGTCACCCCCTGTATAATAGTGATCTCCTGCGTTTCCTCCGGTCACCCCTGTATAATATGATCTCCTGCGTTTCCTCAGGTCCCCCCTGTATAATAGTGATCTCCTGCGTTTCCTCCGGTCACCCCCTGTATAATAGTGATCTCCAGCGTTTCCTCCGGTCACCCCCTGTATAATAGTGATCTCCTGCGTTTCCTCCGGTCCCCCCTATATAACAGTGATCTCCAGCGTTTCCTCCGGTCCCCCCTGTATAATAGTGATCTCCTGCGTTTCCTCCGGTCACCCCCTGTATAATAGTGATCTCCTGCGTTTCCTCCGGTCCCCCTGTATAATAGTGATCTCCTGCGTTTCCTCCGGTCACCCCCTGTATAATGGTGATCTCCTGCGTTTCCTCCGGTCACCCTCTGTATAATAGTGATCTCCTGCGTTTCCTCCGGTCACCCCCTGTATAATAGTGATCTCCTGCGTTTCCTCCGGTCACCCCCTGTATAATAGTGATCTCCTACGTTTCCTCCGGTCACCCCCTGTATAATAGTGATCTCCTGCGTTTCCTCCGGTCACCCCCTGTATAATAGTGATCTCCTGCGTTTCCTCCGGTCACCCCCTGTATAATAGTGATCTCCTGCGTTTCCTCCGGTCACCCCCTGTATAATAGTGATCTCCTGCGTTTCCTCCGGTCACCCCCTGTATAATAGTGATCTCCTGCGTTTCCTCCGGTCACCCCCTGTATAATAGTGATCTCCTGCGTTTCCTCCGGTCACCCCCTGTATAATAGTGATCTCCTGCGTTTCCTCCGGTCACCCCCTGTATAACGGTGATCTCCTGCGTTTCCTCCGGTCACCCCCTGTATAATGGTGATCTCCTGCGTTTCCTCCGGTCACCCCCTGTATAATAGTGATCTCCTGCGTTTCCTCCGGTCCCCCCCCTGTATAATAGTGATCTCCTGCGTTTCCTCCGGTCCCCCCCTGTATAATAGTGATCTCCTGCATTTCCTCCAGTCACCCCCTGTATAATAGTGATCTCCTGCGTTTCCTCCGCTCCCCCTGTATAATGGTGATCTCCTGCGTTTCCTCCGGTCCCCCTGTATAATAGTGATCTCCTGCGTTTCCTCTGCTCCCCCTGTATAATGGTGATCTCCTGCGTTTCCTCCGGTCACCCCCTGTATAATAGTGATCTCCTGCGTTTCCTCCGGTCACCCCCTGTATAATAGTGATCTCCTGCGTTTCCTCCGGTCACCCCCTGTATAACGGTGATCTCCTGCGTTTCCTCCGGTCACCCCCTGTATAATAGTGATCTCCTGCGTTTCCTCCGGTCCCCCCTGTATAATAGTGATCTCCTGCGTTTCCTCCGGTCACCCACCTGTATAATAGTGATCTCCTGCGTTTCCTCCGGTCACCCCCTGTATAATAGTGATCTCCTGCGTTTCCTCCGGTCACCCCCTGTATAACGGTGATCTCCTGCGTTTCCTCCGCTCCCCCTGTATAATGGTGATCTCCTGCGTTTCCTCCGGTCCCCCCCTGTATAATAGTGATCTCCTGCGTTTCCTCCGGTCACCCTCTGTATAATAGTGATCTCCTGCGTTTCCTCCGGTCACCCCCTGTATAATAGTGATCTCCTGCGTTTCCTCCGGTCACCCCCTGTATAATAGTGATCTCCTGCGTTTCCTCCGGTCACCCCCTGTATAACGGTGATCTCCTGCGTTTCCTCCGCTCCCCCTGTATAATGGTGATCTCCTGCGTTTCCTCCGGTCCCCCCCTGTATAATAGTGATCTCCTGCGTTTCCTCCGGTCACCCTCTGTATAATAGTGATCTCCTGCGTTTCCTCCGGTCACCCTCTGTATAATAGTGATCTCCTGCGTTTCCTCCGGTCACCCCCTGTATAATAGTGATCTCCTGCGTTTCCTCCGGTCACCCCCTGTGTAATAGTGATCTCCTGCGTTTCCTCCGGTCACCCCCTGTATAATAGTGATCTCCTGCGTTTCCTCCGGTCACCCCCTGTATAATAGTGATCTCCTGCGTTTCCTCCGGTCACCCTCTGTATAATAGTGATCTCCTGCGTTTCCTCCGGTCACCCCCTGTATAATAGTGATCTCCTGCGTTTCCTCCGGTCACCCTCTGTATAATATCATAGTATCATAGTATCATAGTTTTTAAGGTTGAAGGGAGACTCTAAGTCCATCTAGTTCAACCTGTAGCCTAACATGTTGATCCAGAGGAAGGCAAAAAAAACCCCAATGTGGCAAACAAGTTCCAATGGGGAAAAAATGTCCTTCCTTCGTCCACATCCGGCAATCAGACTAGTTCCCTGGATCAATACCCTGTCATAAAATCTAATATACATAACTGGTAATATTACATTTTTCAGGAAAGGCGTCCAGGCTCTGCTTAATGTTAGTAGTGAATCACTCATTACAACATCATGCGGCAGAGAGCTCCATAGTGTCACTGCTCGTACAGTAAAGAATCCTCGTCTGTGATTATGATTAAACCTTCTTTCCTCAAGACGTAGCGGATGCCCCCGTGTTCCAGTCGCAGGCCTAGGTGTAAAAAGATCTTTGGAAAGGTCTCTGTACTGTCCCCTCATATATTTATACATTGTGATTAGATCCCCCCTAAGCCTTCGTTTTTCCTGTCTTGGTATTGCAGCCCACCCATTCCTCTAATAATCTTGGTGGTCTTCTCTGCACCCTCTCCAGTTCAGCTATGTCCTTCTTATATATCGGTGACCAGAATTGTACACAGTATATAAGTGCGGTCGCACTAGTGACTTGTACAGAGGTAGAACTATATTTTTTTCATGAACACTTATACCTCTTTTAATACATCCCATTATTTTATTAGCCCTGGCAGCAGCTGCCTGACACTGGCCACTAAAGTGAAGTTTACCATCCCCCCATACACCCAAGTCTTTTTCTGTGTCTGTTTTACCCAGTGTTCTACAATTAAGTACATAATCATAAATGTTATTTCCTCTACCCAAGTGCATGACCTTACATTTATCTACATTAAACTTCAATTGCCACTTCTCAGCCCAATCCTCCAATTTACATAAATCTCCCTGTAATATAAAATTATCCTCCTCTGTATTGATTACCCTGCAGAGTTTAGTATCATCTGCGAATATTGAAATTCTACTCCGCATGCCCCCAACAAGGTCATTTATAAATATGTTGAAAAGAAGCGGGCCCAATACTGACCCCTGTGGTACCCCACTATGAACTGAGACCCAGTCCGAGTACGTACCATTAATAACCACCCTTTGTTTCCTATCACTGAGCCAGTTTTTAACCCAGTTACACATATTTTCCCCTATCCCCATTATTCTCATTTTATGTACCAACCTTTTGTGTGGCACCGTATCAAAAGCTTTTGAAAAGTCCATATACACAACCTCCACTGCATTTCCCTGCTCCAGGCTTGAACTTACCTCTTCATAGAAGCTGATCAGTTTGACAGGATCGATCCCTCATAAACCCATGTTGATCTCTGTCATAAGGTTATTTTTCTTGAGATACTCCAGTATAGCATCTCTCAAGAAACCCTCAAGGATTTTACCAACCGTAGAGGTTAAACTTACCGGCCTATAATTTCCCGGCTCAGTTTTTGTCCCCTTTTTGAATATTGGCACCACATTTGCTATGCGCCAGTCCTGCGGTACCGACCCTGTTATTAAGGAATCTGAGAAGATTAAAAATAATGGTCTATCTATCACAGAACTCAGTTCCTGTAGTACTCTGGGGTGTAGCCATCCGGGCCCGGAGATTTGTCAACCTTAGTGATTTCGAGGCGGCGGCGTACTTCCTGCTGGGTTAAGCAGGTAATATTCAAGGGTGAATTTATGGTATCACTGGTCATGTTATCTGCCATGGCATTTTCTTGTATAAAAACCGTAGAAAAAAAGTCATTCAGCAGGTTGGCTTTACCCTCATCCCCTTCCACCATTTCACCAAGACTATTTTTAAGGGGGCCAACACTATCGCTTTTCAGTTTTTTACTGTTTATGTAGTTAAAGAATATTTTAGGATTATTTTTACTTTCTCTCGCAATGAGTCTCTCTGTCTCAAACTTAGCTAACTTAATTTGCTTTTTACATATTTTATTTAATTTTCTATAATTATATAATACCTCATCACTACCTACCCTCTTTAATTCTTTTAAGGCTTTCTGTTTTTCTTTTATTGCTTCCCTTACAGCTCTATTTAGCCATAGGGCTGTTATACCCCCCTGTATAATAGTGATCTCCTGCGTTTCCTCCGGTCACCCCCTGTATAATAGTGATCTTCTCCGTTTCCTCCGGTCCCCCCCTGTATAATAGTGATCTCCTGCGTTTCCTCCGGTCACCCCCTGTATAATAGTGATCTCCTGCGTTTCCTCCGGTCACCCCCTGTATAATAGTGATCTCCTGCGTTTCCTCCGGTCACCCCCTGTATAACAGTGATCTCCTGCGTTTCCTCCGGTCACCCCCTGTATAATAGTGATCTTCTCCGTTTCCTCCGGTCCCCCCCTGTATAATAGTGATCTCCTGCGTTTCCTCCGGTCACCCCCTGTATGACAGTGATCTCCTGCGTTTTCTCCGGTCACCCCCTGTATAATAGTGATCTCCTGCGTTTCCTTCAGTCACCCCTGTATAACAGTGATCTCCTGCGTTTCCTCCGGTCACCCCCTGTATAATAGTGATCTCCTGCGTTTCCTCCGGTCACCCCCTGTATAATAGTGATCTCCTGCGTTTCCTCCGCTCCCCCTGTATAATGGTGATCTCCTGCGTTTCCTCCGCTCCCCCTGTATAATGGTGATCTCCTGCGTTTCCTCCGGTCACCCCCTGTATAATAGTGATCTCCTGCGTTTCCTCCGGTCACCCCCTGTATAATAGTGATCTCCTGCGTTTCCTCCGCTCCCCCTGTATAATGGTGATCTCCTGCGTTTCCTCCGGTCACCCCCTGTATAATAGTGATCTCCTGCGTTTCCTCCGGTCACCCCCTGTATAATAGTGATCTCCTGCGTTTCCTCCGGTCACCCCCTGTATAATAGTGATCTCCTGCGTTTCCTCCGGTCACCCCCTGTATAATAGTGATCTCCTGCGTTTCCTCCGGTCACCCCCTGTATAATAGTGATCTCCTGCGTTTCCTCCGGTCACCCCCTGTATAATAGTGATCTCCTGCGTTTCCTCCACTCCCCCTGTATAATACTGATCTCCTGCCTTTCCTCCGGTCACCCCCTGTATAATAGTGATCTCCTGCGTTTCCTCCGCTCCCCCTGTATAATGGTGATCTCCTGCGTTTCCTCCGGTCACCCCCTGTATAATAGTGATCTCCTGCGTTTCCTCCGGTCACCCCCTGTATAATAGTGATCTCCTGCGTTTCCTCCGGTCACCCCCTGTATAATAGTGATCTCCTGCGTTTCCTCCGGTCACCCCCTGTATAATAGTGATCTCCTGCGTTTCCTCCGGTCACCCCCTGTATAATAGTGATCTCCTGCGTTTCCTCCGGTCACCCCCTGTATAATAGTGATCTCCTGCGTTTCCTCCACTCCCCCTGTATAATACTGATCTCCTGCCTTTCCTCCGGTCCCCCCCTGTATAATAGTGATCTTCTGCGTTTCCTCCGCTCCCCCTGTATAATAGTGATCTCCTGCGTTTCCTCCGGTCACCCCCTGTATAATAGTGATCTCCTGCGTTTCCTCCGGTCACACCCTGTATAATAGTGATCTCCTGCGTTTCCTCCGCTCCCCCTGTATAATAGTGATCTCCTGCGTTTCCTCCGGTCACCCCCTGTATAATAGTGATCTCCTGCGTTTCCTCCGGTCCCCCCCTGTATAACAGTGATCTCCTGCGCTTCCTCCGGTCACCCCCTGTATAATAGTGATCTCCTGCGTTTCCTCCGGTCCCCCCCCTGTATAACAGTGATCTCCTGCGTTTCCTCCGCTCCCCCTGTATAATAGTGATCTGCGTTTCATCCGGTCACCCCCTGTATAATAGTGATCTCCTGCATTTCCTCCAGTCACCCCCTGTATAATAGTGATCTCCTGCGTTTCCTCCGGTCCCCCCCTGTATAATAGTGATCTCCTGCGTTTCCTCCGGTCACCCCCTGTATAATAGTGCTCTCCTCCGGTCCCCCCCGTGTATAATAGTGATCTCCTCCGGTCCCCCCCCGTGTATAATAGTGCTCTCCTCCGGTCCTCCCCCGTGTATAATAGTGATCTCCTCCGGTCCCCCCGTGTATAATAGTGATCTCCTCCGGTCCCCCCCGTGTATAATAGTGATCTCCTCCGGTCCCCCCCGTGTATAATAGTGATCTCCTCCGGTCCCCCCCCGTGTATAATAGTGATCTCCTCCGGTCCCCCCCGTTTATAATAGTGATCTCCTCCGGTCCCCCCCGTGTATAATAGTGATCTCCTCCGGTCCCCCCCGTGTATAATAGTGATCTCCTCCGGTCCCCCCCGTGTATAATAGTGATCTCCTCCGGTCCCCCCCGTGAGTGATCTCCTCCGGTCCCCCCCGTGTATAATAGTGATCTCCTCCGGTCCCCCCCGTGTATAATAGTGATCTCCTCCGGTCCCCCCCGTGTATAATAGTGATCTCCTCCGGTTCCCCCCGTGTATAATAGTGATCTCCTCTGGTCCCCCCCGTGTATAATAGTGATCTCCTCCGGTCCCCCCCTGTATAATAGTGATCTCCTGCGTTTCCTCCAGTCACCCCCTGTATAATAGTGATCTCCTGCGTTTCCTCCGGTCACCCCCTGTATAATAGTGATCTCCTGCGTTTCCTCCGGTCACCCCCTGTATACATAGTGATCTCCTGCGTTTCCTCCGGTCACCCCCCTGTATAATAGTGATCTCCTGCGTTTCCTCCGGTCCCCCCCTGTATAATAGTGATCTCCTGCGTTTCCTCCGGTCACCCCCTGTATAATAGTCATCTCCTGCGTTTCCTCCAGTCACCCCCTGTATAATAGTGATCTCCTGCGTTTCCTCCGGTCACCCCCTGTATAATAGTGATCTCCTGCGTTTCCTCCGGTCACCCCCTGTATAATAGTGATCTCCTGCGTTTCCTCCGGTCACCCCCTGTATAATAGTGATCTCCTGCGTTTCCTCCGGTCACCCCCTGTATAATAGTGATCTCCTGCGTTTCCTCCGGTCACCCCCTGTATAATAGTGATCTCCTGCGTTCCTCCGGTCACCCCCTGTATAATAGTGATCTCCTGCGTTTCCTCCGGTCACCCCCTGTATAATAGTGATCTCCTGCGTTTCCTCCGGTCACCCCCTGTATAATAGTGATCTCCTGCGTTTCCTCCGGTCACCCCCTGTATAATAGTGATCTCCTGCGTTTCCTCCGGTCACCCCCTGTATAATAGTGATCTCCTGCGTTTCCTCCGGTCACCCCCTGTATAATAGTGATCTCCTGCGTTTCCTCCACTCCCCCGTGTATAATAGTGATCTCCTCCGGTCCCCCCCCTGTATAATAGTGATCTCCTCCGGTCCCCCCCGTGTATAATAGTGATCTCCTCCGGTCCCCCCCGTGTATAATAGTGATCTCCTCCGGTCCCCCCCGTGTATAATAGTGATCTCCTCCGGTCCCTCCGTGTATAATAGTGATCTCCTCCGGTCCCCCCGTGTATAATAGTGATCTCCTCCGGTCCCCCCGTGTATAATAGTGATCTCCTCCGGTTCCCTCCGTGTATAATAGTGATCTCCTCCCGGTCCCCCCCGTGTATAATAGTGATCTCCTCCGCCCCCCCCCCCCCGTGTATAATAGTCCCGCTCCTCCGGTCCCCCCCGTGTATAATAGTGATCTCCTCCGGTCCCCTCCGTGTATAATAGTGATCTCCTCCGGCCCCCCCCCCCCCGTGTATAATAGTCCCGCTCCTCCGGTCCCCCCCCGTGTATAATAGTGATCTCCTCCGGTCCCCCTCCGTGTATAATAGTGATCTCCTCCGGCCCCCCCCCCCCGTGTATAATAGTGATCTCCTCCGGTCCCCCCCCGTGTATAATAGTGATCTCCTCCGGCCCCCCACCCCCCCGTGTATAAT
>NC_134362.1:3704273-3729273 GCF_048569485.1 Anomaloglossus baeobatrachus
GTCCCCCCCGTGTATAATAGTGCTCTCCTCCGGTCCCCCCCGTGTATAATAGTGCTCTCCTCCGGTCCCCCCCGTGTATAATAGTGATCTCCTCCGGTCCCCCCCGTGTATAATAGTGATCTCTCCGGTCCCCCCCCGTGTATAATAGTGATCTCCTCCGGTCGCCCCCGTGTATAATAGTGATCTCCTCCGGTCCCCCCCGTGTATAATAGTGATCTCCTCCGGTCCCCCCGTGTATAATAGTGATCTCCTCCGGTCCCCCCCGTGTATAATAGTGATCTCCTCCGGTCCCCCCCCGTGTATAATAGTGATCTCCTCCGGTCCCCCCCGTGTATAATAGTGATCTCCTCCGGTCCCCCCCGTGTATAATAGTGATCTCCTCCGGTCCCCCCGTGTATAATAGTGATCTCCTCCGGTCCCCCCCGTGTATAATAGTGATCTCCTCCGGTCCCCCCCGTGTATAATAGTGATCTCCTCCGGTCCCCCCCGTGTATAATAGTGATCTCCTCCGGTCCCCCCCCGTGTATAATAGTGATCTCCTCCGGTCCCCCCCGTGTATAATAGTGATCTCCTCCGGTCCCCCCCGTGTATAATAGTGCTCTCCTCCGGTCCCCCCCGTGTATAATAGTGCTCTCCTCCGGTCCCCCCCCGTGTATAATAGTGATCTCCTCCGGTCCCCCCCGTGTATAATAGTGATCTCCTCCGGTCCCCCCCGTGTATAATAGTGATCTCCTCCGGTCCCCCCCGTGTATAATAGTGATCTCCTCCGGTCCCCCCCGTGTATAATAGTGATCTCCTCCGGTCCCCCCCGTGTATAATAGTGATCTCCTCCGGTCCCCCCCGTGTATAATAGTGATCTCCTCCGGTCCCCCCCGTGTATAATAGTGCTCTCCTCCGGTCCCCCCGTGTATAATAGTGCTCTCCTCCGGTCCCCCCCGTGTATAATAGTGATCTCCTCCGGTCCCCCCCGTGTATAATAGTGATCTCCTCCGGTCCCCCCCGTGTATAATAGTGATCTCCTCCGGTCCCCCCCGTGTATAATAGTGATCTCCTCCGGTCCCCCCCGTGTATAATAGTGATCTCCTCCGGTCCCCCCCGTGTATAATAGTGATCTCCTCCGGTCCCCCCCGTGTATAATAGTCCCGCTCCTCCATTGTCATCTTGCTGAAATCGTGATCTGAGGAAACCTCGTGTCCGCGGTGGCACGTGACCTCCGCTGAGGCCCCGCCCTGAGCACAAGTCGCACTGGGTAGTAAGCAGAGCGGCAGCGCGTTCAGGCTCCGCCCCTCAGTGACGTATTTCCGCTGCAGCCTGTGACTTGCGCGCTGCTAACTTCCGCTCTCTCTTTTCCTCGCAGCCGCCATCATGGGTCGCATGCATGCTCCAGGGTGAGAGCCGGGACCGGACGGCGGCCGGGGAGCGGGGGTGACTGCGGCCGGGGAGCGGGGGTGACTGCGGCCGGGGAGCGGGGTGACTGCGGCCGGGGAGCGGGGGTGACTGCGGCCGGGGAGCGGGGGTGACTGCGGCCGGGGAGCGGGGGTGACTGCGGCCGGGGAGCGGGGGTGACTGCGGGCGGGGAGCGGGGGTGACTGCGGCCGGGGAGCGGGGGTGACTGCGGCCGGGGAGCGGGGGTGACTGCGGGCGGGGAGCGGGGGTGACTGCGGGCGGGGAGCGGGGGTGACTGCGGGCGGGGAGCGGGGGTGACTGCGGGCGGGGAGCGGGGGTGACTGCGGGCGGGGAGCGGGGGTGACTGCGGCCGGGGAGCGGGGGTGACTGCGGGCGGGGAGCGGGGGTGACTGCGGGCGGGGAGCGGGGGTGACTGCGGGCGGGGAGCGGGGGTGACTGCGGCCGGGGAGCGGGGGTGACTGCGGCCGGGGAGCGGGGGGTGACTGCGGCCGGGGGAGCGGGGGTGACTGCGGCCGGACGGCGGGGAGCGGGGGTGACTGCGGCCGGGCTCCTCCCGTGCTGTGGTGGGGTCTAGAGCTGAGTCCGCTCCGTCACACAGGGAGGTCGGGGCTTGTGGTCATCTCTCGCCGACAGGATCGGCCGCTCTATGGGCTACAGCCGACAGTGTGCATCGGGAGGGGGTATGCAGTGGTCGCCGGTGTCTTGGGTGGTGGGGGGGCGGTGGTTGCCGGTGTCTTGGATGGGGCGGTGGCGCTGGTCGCCGGTGTCTTGGGTGGTGGAGGGGGGGCGGTGGTCGCCGCCGGTGTGTTGGGGGAGGGGGGCGGTGGTCGCCGCCGGTGTGTTGGGGGAGGGGGGCGGTGGTGTGTTGGGGGAGGGGGGCGGTGGTCGCCGCCGGTGTGTTGGGGGAGGGGGGCGGTGGTGTGTTGGGGGAGGGGGGCGGTGGTCGCCGCCGGTGTGTTGGGGGAGGGGGGGCGGTGGTGTGTTGGGGGAGGGGGGCGGTGGTGTGTTGGAGGAGGGGGGCGGTGGTCGCCGCCGGTGTGTTGGGGGAGGGGGGCGGTGGTGTGTTGGGGGAGGGGGGCGGTGGTCGCCGCCGGTGTGTTGGGGGAGGGGGGGCGGTGGTCGCCGCCGGTGTGTTGGGGGAGGGGGGGCGGTGGTCGCCGCCGGTGTGTTGGGGGAGGGGGGGCGGTGGTCGCCGCCGGTGTGTTGGGGAGGGGGGCGGTGGTCGCCGGTGTGTTGGGGGAGGGGGGGCGGTGGTCGCCGCCGGTGTGTTGGGGGGGGGTGGTCGCCGGTGTGTTGGGGGGGGGGCGGTGGTCGCCGGTGTCTTGGGAGGGGGAGGTGGTCGCCGGTGTCTTGGGTGGTGGAGGGGGAGGTGGTCGCCGGTGTCTTGGGTGTGGGGGGGGCGGTGGTCGCCGGTGTCTTGGGTGGTGGGGGGGGGCGGTGGTCGCCGGTGTCTTGGGTGGTGGGGGGGGGGCGGTGGTCGCCGGTGTCTTGGGTGGTGGGGGGGGGCGGTGGTCGCCGGTGTCTTGGGTGGTGGGGGGGGCGGTGGTCGCCGGTGTCTTGGGTGGTGGGGGGGGCGGTGGTCGCCGGTGTCTTGGGTGGTGGGGGGGGCGGTGGTCGCCGGTGTCTTGGGTGGTGGGGGGGGGGCGGTGGTCGCCGGTGTCTTGGGTGGTGGGGGGGGCGGTGGTCGCCGCCGGTGTGTTGGGGGAGGGGGGCGGTGGTCGCCGCCGGTGTGTTGGGGGAGGGGGGCGGTGGTGTGTTGGGGGAGGGGGGCGGTGGTCGCCGCGGTGTGTTGGGGGAGGGGGGCGGTGGTGTGTTGGGGGAGGGGGGCGGTGGTCGCCGCCGGTGTGTTGGGGGAGGGGGGGCGGTGGTGTGTTGGGGAGGGGGGCGGTGGTGTGTTGGGGGAGGGGGGCGGTGGTCGCCGCCGGTGTGTTGGGGGAGGGGGGCGGTGGTGTGTTGGGGGAGGGGGGCGGTGGTCGCCGCCGGTGTGTTGGGGGAGGGGGGGCGGTGGTCGCCGCCGGTGTGTTGGGGGAGGGGGGGGCGGTGGTCGCCGCCGGTGTGTTGGGGGAGGGGGGCGGTGGTCGCCGCCGGTCGTTGGGGGAGGGGGGCGGTGGTCGCCGCCGGTGTGTTGGGGGAGGGGGGGCGGTGGTCGCCGCCGGTGTGTTGGGGGGGGGTGGTCGCCGGTGTGTTGGGGGGGGGGGGCGGTGGTCGCCGGTGTCTTGGGAGGGGGAGGTGGTCGCCGGTGTCTTGGGTGGTGGAGGGGGAGGTGGTCGCCGGTGTCTTGGGTGGTGGGGGGGGCGGTGGTCGCCGGTGTCTTGGGTGGTGGGGGGGGCGGTGGTCGCCGGTGTCTTGGGTGGTGGGGGGGGGGGCGGTGGTCGCCGGTGTCTTGGGTGGTGGGGGGGGGCGGTGGTCGCCGGTGTCTTGGGTGGTGGGGGGGGCGGTGGTCGCCGGTGTCTTGGGTGGTGGGGGGGGCGGTGGTCGCCGGTGTCTTGGGTGGTGGGGGGGCGGTGGTCGCCGGTGTCTTGGGTGGTGGGGGGGGCGGTGGTCGCCGGTGTCTTGGGTGGTGGGGGGGGGGCGGTGGTCGCCGGTGTCTTGGGTGGTGGGGGGGGCGCTGGTCGCCGGTGTCTTGGGTGGTGGAGGGGGAGGTGGTCGCCGGTGTGTTGGGGGGGGGGTGGTCGCCGGTGTCTTGGGTGGTGGGGGGGGGCGGTGGTCGCCGGTGTCTTGGGTGGTCGGGGGGGGGGGGGCGGTGGTCGCCGGTGTCTTGGGTGGTGGGGGGGGGGCGGTGGTCGCCGGTGTCTTGGGTGGTGGGGGGGGGGCGGTGGTCGCCGGTGTCTTGGGTGGTGGGGGGGGGCGGTGGTCGCCGGTGTCTTGGGTGGTGGGGGGGGGCGGTGGTCGCCGGTGTCTTGGGTGGTGGGGGGGGGGGGCGGTGGTCGCCGGTGTCTTGGGTGGTGGGGGGGGGGGCGGTGGTCGCCGGTGTCTTGGGTGGTGGGGGGGGGGCGGTGGTCGCCGGTGTCTTGGGTGGTGGGGGGGGGGGGCGGTGGTCGCCGGTGTATTGGGTGGTGGGGGGGGGGCGGTGGTCGCCGGTGTATTGGGTGGTGGGGGGGGCGGTGGTCGCCGGTGTCTAGGGTGGCGGGGGGGGGCTGGTCGCCGGTGTCTTGGGTGGCGGGGGGGGGGGGCGGTGGTCGCCGGTGTCTTGGGTGGCGGGGGGGGGGCTGGTCACCGGTGTCTTGGGTGGCGGGGGGGGGGGGCGGTGGTCGCCGGTGTCTTGGGTGGCGGGGAGGCGGTGGTCGCCGGTGGCTTGGGTGGCGGGGGGGGGGGGCGGTGGTCGCCGGTGTCTTGGGTGGGGGGGGGTGGAATGGGGGGGTGCTGGTCGCCGGTGTCTTGGGTGGCGGGGAGGCTGTGGTCGCCGGTGGCTTGGGTGGCGGGGGGGGGCGGTGGTCGCCGGTGTCTTGGGGGGTGGTCCCCATGTGTAGTGATTGGTTGCACTGACGTCTCGTTTTCTCCTTACAGAAAGGGCTTGTCCCAGTCGGCGCTCCCCTACAGACGCAGCGTCCCCACTGTAAGTATCGCCCCTCACCCGCTCCTGTTTCCGCCGTCCTAGGGGTAATGTGTTCTGGGTCTCAGTGGTCCTCGGACCTTTCTGTGCCATCAGTCGTGGCGTTATGGCTGCCAGGCGCCTGTGATCGGACGGTGGCTGCGGTCGGACTACAACTCCCAGGATCTTGTCTATTTTTTTAGTGGTTGAAGCTTACGTCTGATGATGTGAAGGAGCAGATCTACAAGCTCGCCAAGAAGGGTCTCACCCCATCCCAGATCGGTGAGTGCTGCAGCCAGACCTGATGAGGGGGGGGTGCTTTCCTGGGAGGGAAGAGGGGGGGTTTGCTGTCCTGAAAAGGGGGGAGGGGGGGGGTTGCTGTCCTGAAAAGGGGGGGGGTTGCTGTCCTGAAAAGGGGGGGGGTTGCTGTCCTGAAAAGGGGGGGGTTGCTGTCCTGAAAGGGGGGGGTTGCTGTCCTGAAAAGGGGGGGGGGGGTTTGCTGTCCTGAAAAGGGGGGGGGGGGTTTGCTGTCCTGAAAAGGGGGGGGGGTTTGCTGTCCTGAAAAGGGGGGGGGTTTGCTGTCCTGAAAAGGGGGGGGGGTTTGCTGTCCTGAAAAGGGGGGGGGTTTGCTGTCCTGAAAAGGGGGGGGGGGGGGGTTTGCTGTCCTGAAAAGGGGGGGGGGGTTTGCTGTCCTGAAAAGGGGGGGGGGGTTTGCTGTCCTGAAAAGGGGGGGGGGGTTTGCTGTCCTGAAAAGGGGGGGGGGGTTTGCTGTCCTGAAAAGGGGGGGGGGGGTTTGCTGTCCTGAAAAGGGGGGGGGGGTTTGCTGTCCTGAAAAGGGGGGGGGGTTTGCTGTCCTGAAAAGGGGGGGGGGTTTGCTGTCCTGAAAAGGGGGGGGGGGGTTTGCTGTCCTGAAAAGGGGGGGGGGTTTGCTGTCCTGAAAAGGGGGGGGGGGTTTGCTGTCCTGAAAAGGGGGGGGGGGGTTTGCTGTCCTGAAAAGGGGGGGGGGGGGTTTGCTGTCCTGAAAAGGGGGGGGGGGGGGTTTGCTGTCCTGAAAAGGGGGGGGGTTTGCTGTCCTGAAAAGGGGGGGGGTTTGCTGTCCTGAAAAGGGGGGGGGGGTTTGCTGTCCTGAAAAGGGGGGGGGGGTTTGCTGTCCTGAAAAGGGGGGGGGGGTTTGCTGTCCTGAAAAGGGGGGGGGGGTTTGCTGTCCTGAAAAGGGGGGGGGTTGCTGTCCTGAAAAGGGGGGGGGGGTTGCTGTCCTGAAAAGGGGGGGGGGGGTTGCTGTCCTGAAAAGGGGGGGGGGTTGCTGTCCTGAAAAGGGGGGGGGTTGCTGTCCTGAAAAGGGGGGGGGGGGGTTTGCTGTCCTGAAAAGGGGGGGGGGGGGTTTGCTGTCCTGAAAAGGGGGGGGGGTTTGCTGTCCTGGGAGCGAAAGGGGGGGGGGGGATTTGCGGTCGTGGGGGGGGGTTTGCTGTCCTGGGAGCGAAGGGGGGGGGTTTGCTGTCCTGGCAGCGAAAGGGGGGGGGGGGCGGGGGATTTGCTGTTGTGGGGGGGGGTTTGCTGTCCTGGGAGCGAAAGGGGGGGGGGGTTTGCTGTCCTGGGAGCGAAAGGGGGGGGGGGGATTTGCGGTCGTGGGGGGGGGTTTGCTGTCCTGGGAGCGAAGGGGGGGGTTTGCTGTCCTGGCAGCGAAAGGGGGGGGGGGGGCGGGGGATTTGCTGTTGTGGGGGGGGGTTTGCTGTCCTGGGAGCGAAAGGGGGGGGGGGTTGCTGTCTTGGGAGCGAAAGGGGGGGGGTTGCTGTCCTGGGAGCGAAGGTAGGTGTGTGTGTTGTGTGCTGTGTTGGGAGCGAAGGTGTGTGTGTGTGGGGGGGGGGGTTTGCTGTCCTGGGAGCGGGGTTTGCTGTGTTGGGAGCGAAGGTGTGGGGGAGGGGGGGTTTTGCTGTCTTGGGAGCGAAGGTGTGTGGGGGAGGGGTGGTTGCTGTCCTGGGAGCGAAGGTGGCGGGGGGGGGGGGGGGGGGTTGCTGTCCTGGGAGCGAAAGGGGGGGGGGGTTTGCTGTCTTGGGAGCGAAAGGGGGGGGGTTGCTGTCCTGGGAGCGAAGGTAGGTGTGTGTGTTGTGTGCTGTGTTGGGAGCGAAGGTGTGTGTGGGGGGGGGGGTTTGCTGTCCTGGGAGCGGGGTTTGCTGTCTTGGGAGCGAAGGTGTGTGGGGGAGGGGGTGGTTGCTGTCCTGGGAGCGAAGGTGGCGGGTGGGGGGTTGCTGTCCTGGGAGTGAGGGAGGGGGCTGGGTGCTGCCGTGTTCAGGGGAAGGAGGGGGTGGGTATGAAAGAGTTGAGTCTTGAGGGGGGTTCCATAGTGTGGGGGCCATGATTGGGGGTTGGATTCCCCTGGCATGTAACGTTTCTCCGCTCCCGCAGGTGTCATCCTCAGAGATTCTCATGGAGTCGCTCAGGTCCGTTTTGTTACCGGTAACAAAATTCTGAGAATCCTGAAGTCCAAAGGCCTCGCCCCGGACCTCCCGGAGGACCTGTACCACCTGATCAAGAAGGCTGTGGCCGTGCGCAAACACTTGGAGAGGAACAGGAAGGTGAGCGGGGGCCGCCTTCTCTGTGAGGGAGCGGGGGCCGCCTTCTCTGTGAGGGAGCGGGGGCCGCCTTCTCTGTGAGGGAGCGGGGGCCGCCTTCTCTGTGAGGGAGCGGGGGCCGCCTTCTCTGTGAGGGAGCGGGGGCCGCCTTCTCTGTGAGGGAGCGGGGGCCGCCTTCTCTGTGAGGGAGCGGGGGCCGCCTTCTCTGTGAGGGAGCGGGGGCCGCCTTCTCTGTGAGGGAGCGGGGGCCGCCTTCTCTGTGAGGGAGCGGGGGCCGCCTTCTCTGTGAGGGAGCGGGGGCCGCCTTCTCTGTGAGGGAGCGGGGGCCGCCTTCTCTGTGAGGGAGCGGGGCCTGCTCTTGGCGGGTGGAGTCGGGTGTGAATGGCGACTGTTATGGTGCGTCATTGGTTCGGTTTCTTTTTCTTCCAGGATAAAGACGCCAAGTTTCGTCTGATTCTCATTGAGAGCAGAATCCACCGCTTGGCTCGTTACTACAAGACCCGGCGAGTCCTGCCGCCCACCTGGAAGTAGTAAGTGCCCTACAGGGGTGGGGCGTTCTCTGGGGGGGCGGGGGGGGCTTTCTCTGGCGCCATCCTTACTGAGCATGTTTTTGTTTTTTTTTTTTCTTCTTTTGCAGCGAGTCGGCCACAGCCTCCGCCCTGGTCGCATAGATCGCGTCTTCCTGACACCACAATAAAGTTTTGCCTTTCACCTCTGATCTCGGCTCTTGTCTTTTGCTCGCGGGTTGGTGTGAGCTCAGGCTGCGGCCGCTCTGCTCTTGTCTTCTGCTCGCGGGTTGGTGTGAGCTCAGGCTGCGGCCGCTCTGCTCTTGTCTTCTGCTCGCGGGTTGGTGTGAGCTCAGGCTGCGGCCGCTCTGCTCTTGTCTTCTGCTCGCGGGTTGGTGTGAGCTCAGGCTGCGGCCGCTCTGCTCTTGTCTTCTGCTCGCGGGTTGGTGTGAGCTCAGGCTGCGGCCGCTCTGCTCTTGTCTTCTGCTCGCGGGTTGGTGTGAGCTCAGGCTGCGGCCGCTCTGCTCTTGTCTTCTGCTCGCGGGTTGGTGTGAGCTCAGGCTGCGGCCGCTCTGCTCTTGTCTTCTGCTCGCGGGTTGGTGTGAGCTCAGGCTGCGGCCGCTCTGCTCTTGTCTTCTGCTCGCGGGTTGGTGTGAGCTCAGGCTGCGGCCGCTCTGCTCTTGTCTTCTGCTCGCGGGTTGGTGTGAGCTCAGGCTGCGGCCGCTCTGCTCTTGTCTTCTGCTCGCGGGTTGGTGTGAGCTCAGGCTGCGGCCGCTCTGCTCTTGTCTTCTGCTCGCGGGTTGGTGTGAGCTCAGGCTGCGGCCGCTCTGCTCTTGTCTTCTGCTCGCGGGTTGGTGTGAGCTCAGGCTGCGGCCGCTCTGCTCTTGTCTTCTGCTCGCGGGTTGGTGTGAGCTCAGGCTGCGGCCGCTCTGCTCTTGTCTTCTGCTCGCGGGTTGGTGTGAGCTCAGGCTGCGGCCGCTCTGCTCTTGTCTTCTGTTCGCGGGTTGGTGTGAGCTCAGGCTGCGGCTTGTCTTCTGCTCGCGGGTTGGTGTGAGCTCAGGCTGCGGCTTGTCTTCTGCTCGCGGGTTGGTGTGAGCTCAGGCTGCGGCCGGTCTTCTGCTCGCGGGTTGGTGTGAGCTCAGGCTACACAGACAGATGTAGGGTGATGTGGCAGCCATGATGGAGTATGAGCGTGGCACCTTGGCTGTACGTCAGCTTGAGCTCGCTAATTCTTGTGCTGCAGCCACTGGATGTGCTAATGTGGGGGCTGCGTCTGTCACCGCCATCTCCTGCGTCTGCTGTTGTCGTGCTCCTGGTCACATGACTGCACGGAGCGTCAGACCGGCCGGATCTAGGTGATAACTCAATGGCTGGCAACGTCTCTGGCCAGCAATGTACAACATTGCTGCCTCCTGGAGCAGCACGGTCTTACGGTAGTGAGGGTGGTGGAGGTGACTGAGCGCAGGGGCACATGGGTCAGTAGTTGCATGCAGACGTTTTGGGGTCTGGTCAAAATTCCTGTTACTTTGAGCAGTTAAGTAGAAATGATCTCTAAAAGGTGTGAAGTTAAAACCTTCAGCTTGCGCCTCTTGAGGTCGGCTATTGTGGAATTTTATTAATCCTCTTTTCAACTTCAGCTTTTTTACAGCAAAATTTTCGAGTTGCTGGTAGGATTGCTAGAAATATCAGAGCCCCTGCGTGACTGCAGAAGACCCTCAGGAAGATTTAGCAGACTCCGGAGGTGTGGTACATTGTTCTACTGTTCAGAGACACCTGCACAAACACGGCCTTCATGGAAGAGTCATCTTCTGCGTCCTCACCATAAAATCCACTCTGAGACGTCTGCAGAAGACTAAACACTTTAGAAAAATTCTCTGTAGTTTTTCTAAATAAATACATTTGACAAAATTGATCAATTTTATTGTGAACAATATTAGAAAAATACAAAAAAGTTAATAAATTACAGGATACAGCAGCATAATAAGCAAAATGACATATTACATTGTTAATGCACAGCTACCTAGGAATACCGCACTACATTACACAAGTATAAATCTTCAATATAATTCCTTCACTTAGTACAATTCAGACGTATAATAGTGATTCTGTGCAAATAATTGTATACAGTAATAGTACCTTACAAAAATGTGAATATATCAAAAATATAAACTGAAAAAATTTTAGAAGCAGGGCATAGCGAAATTACGTCGGGGTGAGAGGATTGTGGCACAAAACATTACTTGCCCAGGTAACCTTGTTTACGATGTTGTGATCCATACTATGCCCCTCAGGCCTTACAATGGCGGCGGTCAGCATTACGGTTGCGTTACTTGTTCTTACATAGGCCTTTTGATATTAATTGACTTGAGCGCCATCTTGTGGTCCGTTTTGGGAATTGTTGGCGGGACATCGTATTTCTGGGCTGCTCTTGCACTATTACTAGCGATTTGGTTGTGGCAGCTGGATGATCTTTTACAATTGATTGCATATTCTAGATATTGGATTTACATTTTATCCCGCATAGTATTTACATTATTTCACAAAGTTTATATTTTTGATATAATCACGTGTAAGGTATTTGGTGCTATTACTGTATGCAATTATTTATTTACACAGAATAACGATATTATACCTTATAAATTGTACTAATTGAGGGCATAATCTCTATTGAGGCTTTATACTTGTGCACTGTAGTGCGGTATTCCCAAGTTTCTGTTAATGATGTTTATCATCACATTATGTAATTTTGCTTATTAAGCTGCTGTATCTGATATTTTATTCTGTATACATCTCAGTTTTAGTCTTTTTATTTTTTTTATCACAATAAAATTGATATTTTTATCGGGTTTATTGCTCCTACTTATTTAGAAAAACAGATAATTTATCTAAAGCTTTTTTGATGCATAATTTGAGCAGGAGAGTTTCTTTCTATATTTTGACCACAATTTTTGCTGTGAAGAGTAAACGCGCCTGATCTATTCTGCGGACTTTCTGGGGACTGACGAGGTTATAATAGAAGTCAATGATCAGGGGTGCGTGTGGAGAGGAAAGGCCACAGAATTTCAGGAAAAGAGTATCTCGCCAACCATTAAGCATGGGGGGGAGGGGGTGTTTGGCCCTGGGAACAATCTGTGGGTAGAATAGATTCAATGACATTTCAATATGTTTGATGCAAAAAGAACATCTCTGTAAAAAAAAAAAAAAGGCTGAAGATGAAAAGAGGAGGTAAGATAAAGACCCTAAACACGCCTGAGAATCCACACGAGGGGCGAGTCTGGGAGCCGGACCCGATGGATGCACAGAGCCCTCTGCTCATTATAGAGAGGATTATAAGCCACATCAAAGCCCAAACTGAAAACGGGAGACGTCAGAGTGACCCTGACGACCGGGGGAGCTCGGCTTCACCTCCCCAGCAGCCATCCTGTGAAAGAAGCCCAGGCACCCGCGGGTTTCAACAGGTGCCAGGTCACAGAATCTGCCTGCGCTGCATGCTTTCTGGTCCCGGGGGTCCGAGGAGAAGACAGGCCTGCGGAGTCCGTATAAAATGCACCGACTCCTATAATCTATAATAAATCGGGTGCAGCGTTCAGTGCAGGATGGGCTGAATATATTTTCATAGGAATTTGGGAAAGTTATGAAATGTCCTATAAATTCTGTTCTGTTCCTGATCTAAGGTCACATTCACACTGAGCATTTCTGCTGCGTGTTTTGAGGATACGTTTTTCAGCTGTAAAAGCAGATCAGCTTTTTATAAAACCGCATCATCTGAAAGGTTCCTGAGCTCATAGATAATGCTCAATAGCAAAAGCGGATTAGAAAACGCCACAAACTGACTGCTCATTCTCTGACGAGCCGCACAACACGCGGCGTCTGCATGTGCTATCTGGAAACCCATTGCCTTTGCTGGATGCCAGAGTCGCCGCATTTCACGGAATTATTTCCGGAGTCGCCGCATTTCACGGAATTATTTCCGGAGTCGCCGCATTTCACGGAATTATTTCCGGAGTCGCCGCATTTCACGGAATTATTTTGCCATCAATGTTCGATGTTTGTAACAAGAAAGAAATTGTTACCAGACACTGGCAGTAACAGTAAAGCTCATCACAGCGTCCAGTTTCTCCAGGCCTTAAGCTGGGTTCACACACCGACAACGACGTCGCTGTTACGTCACCATTTTCGGTGATGTAACCGCGACCTTGTAAGTCGCTGTTATGATTGCTGCTTAGCTGTCAAACACCGCAGACGCAGCAGCGATCATAACGACGCGTCGCTGTGGAAGCCATGCTGCACTTGGTAACTAAGGTAAATATCGGGTAACCATTACCCGATATTTACCTTGGTTACCAGCGCACACGCTTAGCGCTGGCTCTCTGCTCTCCTAGCCAGGGTACACATCGGGTTAATTGCCCGATGTGTGCTCCGGCTACTTGTGCAGGGAGCCAGCGCTAAGCGTGTGCTCTCACGCTGCCAGTGCCGGCTTCCTGCTCACATAGCTGGAGTACACATCGGGTAATTAACCCGATGTGTACCCTGGCTAGGAGTGCAGGGAGCTGGCACTGGCAGCGTGAGAGCGGCGGTGCTAGTAACTAATGTAAATATCAGGTAACCAAGGAAAGGGCTTCTTGGTTACCCGATGTTTACGCTGGTTACAGCTTACCGCAGACGCCGGCTCCTGCTCCCTGCTCGCTTCAGTTCGTCGCTCTCTCGCTGTCACACACAGCGATCTGTGCTTAACAGCGGGAGAGCGACGACCAAAAAATTAAGCTGGACATTCAGCAACGACCGGCGACCTCACAGCAGGGGCCAGGTCGTTCCTGGATGTCACAAACTGCGACGGGACGTCGCTGCAACGTCACAGAAAATGGTGATGTAGCAGCGCCGTCGCTGTGTGTGACACTATCTTTAGTGGAAAAAGTTCTGCAAGATTAGGAACGCAAAAAAGAACAGGTTCTTGCCATTGTAACGGACAATGCTTCACACATAAGTACAATTACACTGATGAATGAGAGGAATGAACAGCATCTAGAAGAGAATGTAGCATTCACTATGTGTGAGATGGAGCCGCAGCGCTGCTCCTGTAACTGAGGAACACACAGATATTACAACAGAAGAACAGCAACATGATACTTTACGATCAGATGATCTTGTTTCCTATTCATCACATGCGCTGTGTTGTGCACACGCTGCAGCTGGCAATAAGAGAGAGTCTGCCAGAGGGACCCCGGATTCACACATCCGGCTTTTTGCCGGTTTGGCGGATGCGGCGCACTCCAGTACAGTGTATACAGTACAGTGGCAGTGTGACAAACGCCGGTCACATGCTGTCATTGACCCGAAAGTTGTGGCGCTGCCACTGTACTGTATCGTACTGTACTGGCATGCGCCGCATCCGCCAAACTAGCGAAAAGCCGGATGTGTGAAACTGGGTGGACATGCTGGAAATCTAATTGGAAAAGTGAGGAAGTTGGTTATTGCCACCAGAACCCCTAAAATTGATTCCATCTTGAAGAGACGTGCTGGGAAAGGTGCAATTGTTGTTCAAGCCACTCGGTGAGGCAGCAATTATTTAATGACTGAGCGATTGCTTGAACTAAAATAGTTTCTTATAGATATGATGAACCCTCAAGTAACATTAAATGAAGGTCAATAGACACAGACGGCTGAATTGAAGGAATTGCTTCATCACCCATTTACCGTGACTAAAAAATTACAAGCTGAAGATTTAACTCCTGGCATTTTCATTAGGGAGTGGAAGAACTTGCTATTTTGCCTGTCCCAAAGAGGAGGTTTAATCGCAGATGGCATTTCTGCTTCAATGAAACAGAGACACAGCTACTGGAAAATAAAATTCTTCTGGCAGCTGTTTATGTGGACCCAAGTCATCGTATACTGCTTGATGATCAACAGCTTACTAAAGGAAAAGAAGCTGTGACTGAGGTAGCAGTTAGGATGAGCGGCTACAGGACTGCCAGGCAGAAGAGGACTTGGGGCCTGACAGTGCTACTGCTGCCATATCTTCAGCCTCATCAGATGAGGAGTTGAACTTTGACAAGTATTTGGATGACATGGAGCTGGCAAAGCGTTGCCGCAACGAAAAAGATGTCACTCCGTCTCCTATAGCAGCAGATTGGCCAGATGTCACTCCGTCTCCTATAGCAGCAGATTGGCCAGATGTCACTGCGTCTCCTATAGCAGCAGATTGGCCAGATGTCACTGCGTCTCCTATAGCAGCAGATTGGCCAGATGTCACTGCGTCTCCTATAGCAGCAGATTGGCCAGATGTCACTGCGTCTCCTATAGCAGCAGATTGGCCAGATGTCACTGCGTCTCCTATAGCGGCAGATTGGCCAGATGTCACTGCGTCTCCTATAGCAGCAGATTGGCCAGATGTCACTGCGTCTTCTATAGCGGCAGATTGGCCAGATGTCACTGCGTCTCCTATAGCAGCAAATTGACCAGATTTCTCTCCGTCTCCTATAGCAGCAGATTGGCCAGATGTCACTGCGTCTCCTATAGCAGCAGATTTAGCAGAGGTCACTGCGTCTCCTATAGCAGCAGATTGAGCAGATGTCACTGCGTCTCCTATAGCAGCAGATTGCCCAGATGTCACTGCGTCTCCTATAGCAGCAGATTGAGCAGCTGTCACTGCGTCTCCTATAGCAGCAGATTGAGCAGATGTCACTCCGTCTCCTATAGCGGCAGATTGGCCAGATGTCACTGCGTCTCCTATAGCGGCAGATTGAGCAGCTGTCACTGCGTCTCCTATAGCAGCAGATTGAGCAGATGTCACTGCGTCTCCTATAGCAGCAGATTGAGCAGATGTCACTGCGTCTCCTATAGCAGCAGATTGAGCAGATGTCACTGCGTCTCCTATAGCGGCAGATTGAGCAGCTGTCACTGCGTCTCCTATAGCAGCAGATTGAGCAGATGTCACTGCGTCTCCTATAGCAGCAGATTGGCCAGATGTCACTGCGTCTCCTCTAGCATTGGCCAGATGTAACTCCGTCTCCTATAGCAGCAGATTTAGCAGAGGTCACTGCGTCTCCTATAGCAGCAGATTGAGCAGATGTCACTGCGTCTCCTATAGCAGCAGATTGCCCAGATGTCACTGCGTCTCCTATAGCAGCAGATTGAGCAGCTGTCACTGCGTCTCCTATAGCAGCAGATTGAGCAGATGTCACTCCGTCTCCTATAGCGGCAGATTGGCCAGATGTCACTGCGTCTCCTATAGCGGCAGATTGAGCAGCTGTCACTGCGTCTCCTATAGCAGCAGATTGAGCAGATGTCACTGCGTCTCCTATAGCAGCAGATTGGCCAGATGTAACTCCGTCTCCTATAGCAGCAGATTGAGCAGATGTCACTGCGTCTCCTATAGCAGCAGATTGGCCAGATGTAACTCCGTCTCCTATAGCGGCAGATTGCCCGGATGTCACTGCGTCTCCTATAGCGGCAGATTGCCCAGATGTCACTGCGTCTCCTATAGCGGCAGATTGGCCAGATGTCACTGCGTCTCCTATAGCGGCAGATTGGCCAGATGTAACTGCGTCTCCTATAGCGGCAGATTGGCCAGATGTCACTGCGTCTCCTATAGCGGCAGATTGGCCAGATGTCACTGCGTCTCCTATAGCGGCAGATTGGCCAGATGTCACGGCGTCTCCTATAGCGGCAGATTGGCCAGATGTCACGGCGTCTCCTATAGCGACAGATTGGCCAGATGTCACTGCATCTCCTATAGCGGCAGATTGGCCAGATCTCACTGCGTCTCCTATAGCGGCAGATTGGCCAGATGTCACTGCGTCTCCTATAGCTGCAGATTGGCCAGATGTCACTGCGTCTCCTATAGCGGCAGATTGGCCAGATGTCACTGCGTCTCCTATAGCGGCAGATTGGCCAGATGTCACTGCGTCTCCTATAGCGGCAGATTGGCCAGATGTCACTGCGTCTCCTATAGCGGCAGATTGGCCAGATGTCACTGCGTCTCCTATAGCGGCAGATTGGCCAGATGTCACTGCGTCTCCTATAGCGGCAGATTGGCCAGATGTCACTGCGTCTCCTATAGCGGCAGATTGGCCAGATGTCACTGCGTCTCCTATAGCGGCAGATTGACCAGATGTCACTGCGTCTCCTATAGCGGCAGATTGGCCAGATGTCACTGCGTCTCCTATAGCGGCAGATTGGCCAGATGTCACTGCGTCTCCTATAGCGGCAGATTGGCCAGATGTCACTGCGTCTCCTATAGCAGCAGATTGGCCAGATGTCACTGCGTCTCCTATAGCAGCAGATTTAGCAGAGGTCACTGCGTCTCCTATAGCAGCAGATTGAGCAGATGTCACTGCGTCTCCTATAGCAGCAGATTGCCCAGATGTCACTGCGTCTCCTATAGCAGCAGATTGAGCAGCTGTCACTGCGTCTCCTATAGCAGCAGATTGAGCAGATGTCACTCCGTCTCCTATAGCGGCAGATTGGCCAGATGTCACTGCGTCTCCTATAGCGGCAGATTGAGCAGCTGTCACTGCGTCTCCTATAGCAGCAGATTGAGCAGAGGTCACTGCGTCTCCTATAGCAGCAGATTGGCCAGATGTAACTCCGTCTCCTATAGCAGCAGATTGAGCAGATGTCACTGCGTCTCCTATAGCAGCAGATTGGCCAGATGTAACTCCGTCTCCTATAGCAGCAGATTGAGCAGATGTCACTGCGTCTCCTATAGCGGCAGATTGACCAGATGTCACTGCGTCTCCTATAGCGGCAGATTGGCCAGATGTCACTGCGTCTCCTATAGCGGCAGATTGGCCAGATGTCACTGCGTCTCCTATAGCGGCAGATTGGCCAGATGTCACTGCGTCTCCTATAGCGGCAGATTGGCCAGATGTCACGGCGTCTCCTATAGCGGCAGATTGGCCAGATGTCACGGCGTCTCCTATAGCGACAGATTGGCCAGATGTCACTGCGTCTCCTATAGCGGCAGATTGGCCAGATCTCACTGCGTCTCCTATAGCGGCAGATTGGCCAGATGTCACTGCGTCTCCTATAGCGGCAGATTGGCCAGATGTCACTGCGTCTCCTATAGCGGCAGATTGGCCAGATGTCACTGCGTCTCCTATAGCAGCAGATTGGCCAGATGTCACTGCGTCTCCTATAGCAGCAGATTGGCCAGATGTCACTGCGTCTCCTATAGCAGCAGATTGAGCAGATTTCAGTAACATTTTTCACTTGCTCTCAAAGAAATAGAAAAATTCAACCGTTCATCAAAACTGACCGTGCATGAGGCCATTCCTTTATACCCGGAGATTGTTAGATGTTCCCATGTGGTTACGGCTTTCCTCCAGCCCCAGTCACTGTAGAGAGGTCGTTCTCCAGCCTTAAGGCTCTGTGCGCACTAGAAATGTGAATTTTCTCAAGAAAATTTCTTGAAACTTCTGGGAGTGGAAGATTTCCGCACCTGCGGAAAAATCCGCGGGAAAAACACATGCGGATTTGCCGCGGATTTTCCGCAGGTTGGTCCCTGCGGTTTTGCAATAAATAATATAGATAATCGATAGACAGATAATGGATAGAGTGAAAGATGTATAGATGAATAGATAGATGAGAAAGACCTATATAATGTTCCACCCCCCTGCATATTCTAAGCTGGCACCCTTTAGTGACTTTCATGTGGCACTAAAGGGTGCTTAGCCTTGTATTTAGCCATAAAACAAATAAATAATTAAAAAAAAACTGACGTGAGGTCCCCCCATCTTTTGTAGCCAGCTAGGGTAAAGCAGACGGCTGCAGACCACAGCTGGCAGCTTCACCTTGGCTGGTAATCCAAAATAGAGGGCACCCCACGCTGTTATTTTACATTAAATAAATAATTTAAAACAAAAAACGTGGGGTCCCCCCAAATTGGATCACCAGCCAATGTAAAGCGGACAGCTGTGGTCTGGTATTCTCAGACTAGGGAGGTCCACTGTTATTGGACACTCCCCAGCCTAAAAATAGCAGGCCGCAGCCGCCCCAGAAGTGGCGCATCCATTAGACGTGCCAATCCTGGCGCTTCGCCCCAACTCATCCCGTTGCCCTGGTGCGTTGGCAAACGAGGTAATATATGGGGTTAATGCCAGATGTGTAATGTCACCTAGCATCAAGCCCTGGGGTTGGTGAGGTCAGGCGTCTATCAGATACCCGACATCACAAACCCAGTCAGTAAGAAAAAATAGACAACAAAAAAAGTTTTATTTGAAAAAACACTCCCCAAAACATTCCCTCTTTAACCAATTTATTGAAAAGAACAATCAATTCCACGTCCGGCGTAATCCAATAAGGGGGGGGGGGGTGCACGGCGATCCATACCATAGTCGCTGTCCCAGTCAATGAAGAACAGAATGTTCCCTATTGGCTGGGAGAGCCGTGCAGTGACCTGAGCTAACATCAATAGGTCAGCCCAGGTCACTGCAGGGGATGCCGAGCGCTGCCGTCAGGAGGATAGATGAGATCATTACCTGCTGTGATCATCTCCTGTACTGCTGACGTCAGCGCTGTCACTGACTTCTATGCCCGCCGCGTTGTCAGAAGTATCGCGAGAGCCCGTGACGTCACCGCTAGTGACAGTCTCGGGCCGCCCGCGAGACGGGCTTCGACAGCAGTGACCGCGGTGACGTCAGGAGGCAGGAGATCGTCACAGCAGGTAATGATCTCACCTCCTGACAGCATTGATCGTCATCCCCGCGGCTGCCAGCACTGCAGGGTGTCAGTGTGTGTCTGCCTGCGCTGCCGCGTGACAGGCTGCTGACACTGCGGGCAGACACTGACACACTGCGGGCAGACACTGACACACTGCGGGCAGACACTGACACACTGCGGGCAGACACTTGACACCTTGCAGTGCAGTGTCAGTGTCTGCCTGTGTCAGTGTCTGCCTGCGCTGCAGCGTGACAAGCTGCTGATACTGTGGGCACACACTGACACTGCAGGGTGACAAGCTGCTGACACTGCGGGCAGACACTGACATACAGCAGTGCAGGCAGCCGCGAGGCTGGAGCGGGACATAGACTGCACGGGCACCTGGAGGTCGCACGGAAGTGCTTCTGTGCGGCGTCCAGGGAGTGTGACGTCTGTGTTTACTCTGCTCCGCTTCCTCTTCCTGGCATAATGACATCACTTCCTGCAAAACCGCAGGCAGCGATGAGCATTACCGCAGGTAAATCGCGGCTATACCGGGGGTATTCCGCAGGTAAATCGCGGCTATACCGGGGGTATTCCGCAGGTAAATCGCAGCTATACCGGGGGTATTCCGCAGGTAAATCGCGGCTATACCGGGGGTATTCCGCAGGTAAATTGCAGCTATACCGGGGGTATTCCGCAGGTAAATCGCGGCTATACCGGGGGTATTCCGCAGGTAAATCGCGGCTATACCGGGGGTATTCCGCAGGTAAATCGCGGCTATACCGGGGGTATTCCGCAGGTAAATCGCGGCTATACCGGGGGTATTAAGCAGGTAAATCGCGGCTATACCGGGGGTATTCCGCAGGTAAATCGCGGCTATACCGGGGGTATTCCGCAGGTAAATCGCGGCTCTACCGGGGGTATTCCGCAGGTAAATCGCGGCTATACCGGGGGTATTCCGCAGGTAAATCGCGGCTATACCGGGGGTATTCCGCAGGTAAATCGCGGCTATACCGGGGGTATTCCGCAGGTAAATCGCGGCTATACCGGGGGTATTCCGCAGGTAAATCGCGGCTATACCGGGGGTATTCCGCAGGTAAATCGCGGCTATACCGGGGGTATTCCGCAGGTAAATCGCGGCTATACCGGGGGTATTCCGCAGGTAAATCGCGGCTATACCGGGGGTATTCCGCAGGTAAATCGCGGCTATATCGGGGGTATTCCGCAGGTAAATCGCGGCTATACCGGGGGTATTCCGCAGGTAAATCGCGGCTATACCGGGGGTATTCCGCAGGTAAATCGCGGCTATACCGGGGGTATTCCGCAGGTAAATCGCAGCTATACCGGGGATATACCGCACATCATTTGCTACCTGCGCTATACCCCCGGAATTTCGCGATTACATTACAGTGAATGGAGTGAAATTCCGGGGGTATACCGCAGGTACCTGCGGAAAATAATGGACATGCTCATTTTCTCAAGAAAGTTTCTCGAGAAAATCTTCTCAAGGAAATTTCTTGAGAAAAATCCACACAGTGCGCACAGATATTTTTTTTTCTCATAGGATTTGCTGGGAAATGTCTGCACAAAGATTGCAGACATTTCTCAAGAAATTTCCGAGGCAAATCCGCGGGTAAATCCGCGGGCAAAACGCACTAGTGCGCACAGAGCCTAACAGATTCGAGGTCATCTGCGAAGGACGATCTGATGGAGGCAATTCTATGTCTTACACCAAATTCAGAGACTGCACAAATGGTATTTAGAATGTTTTTGTTGAAAACTTTTTGCCACTTACATAGCGTATTACAGAGTGTATATGTGTATATAATATATATATATATATAATATACACACAATATATATATATATATATATATATATATATATATATATATATATATATATATATATACACACACATATACACACACACACACACATATATATATATAGAAACAGAAGTTCCAGGCGGCACACAATCCTTCAAGGTGCACGTGTCCAAGGAAGGCATCCACAGTATAATTAATACAAAGGACCGGCACTCCAAATCTACTGAAATATTTTTGTAGTTTATTCCATCATAATATACAGGCGTAAATACGCGTTTCGGCTAATAGTGAGCCTTTTTCACATCTATAGATTAAATGAATGCACACACATATATATACACACAATGAGTGGATTACTTCCTTTGTGACTGACCCACCTATCTCATCTGCATACTAAATTAATTAGTTAATTTATATTAATCAAATTTCCATATATGTTTCTCATTAGAATTCAAACTGAAACAAGCAGATTCACTGAGATGATGGTTCAACCACAATTACAATGGATTTAGACATATAAAGAACCAATAGTTGAACAACAGCCTAATAAATCAAAGGGTTAAATTTTTCCCTTTGCTCAAAATTACATAAATTATTTGACATTTTCCATGTAAATTAGTACATCTTTAATATTGCAAATACACTGTCATTACATGTCAAGTATATTTTTCCTTGATTTTAATAAGTCGCACTAATTAATTTAGTATGCAGATGAGATAGGTGGGTCAGTCACAAAGGAAGTAATCCACTCATTGTGTGTATATATATGTGTGTGCATTCATTTAATCTATAGATGTGAAAAAGGCTCACTATTAGCCGAAACGCGTATTTACGCCTGTATATTATGATGGAATAAACTACAAAAATATTTCAGAAGATTTGGAGTGCCGGTCCTCCCGGTACATATATATATATATATATATATATACATACATACATATATATATATATATATACATATATATATATATATATGTCAAAAAAATCCACTGTGCAACTATTGAGCAGGTGATGGCAGTCATCAATAACCCACGGTTCACAAGCCCAAATCATATTTTTATACACACAGGAACAAACAATCTGCCAGCCCAACACCAGCAGATCGCAGGACAACTGACCCAACTAGCAAAGACGGCAAAACTAAAATTCCCAGACAGCAAAATAATTCTATCATCTCTGCTCCCAAGAAACGATGTATCCAGCCAAACTACCCAGAACATCAACACGGACCTGACCACAAGAATCAAGGCTGTGCCCGACGTGATCCTGGCACAACACCCCTCCATAAAACACCAACACCTCTACGACGACAAGCACCTAAACAAACAAGGGGTCAGCCTACTGGCCAAAGAGCTGAAGGACATTATACTAAACAGAGACCCCATGCCTGGACTCAACAACAACCAAAATCCCATGGAAAGACCCCCAACAATAAAAAGACAGGAAACCCCAATTTCATCACAGGAGGCCAGAAACAAAGCCCTTCACCCAACATCGGGCCATCAGAGGAGGAGGAGACCACCATGGAGGGGACCATCAACCCCACACAGAGACATGCAGGGCAGAGATATGGAAGAGATTAGAACCCTGCTCAGCACATTGTGCAGGAAACTAATGTGACTGGATCTAACATACCTATAAACCAGTCGTAAATCCAGAGTGTCTTACACAGCCGCACTCATTACAAGGTATATACACATGAGGTATATAGAAAAAAAAAAAAAAAAAAATGACCTCATTCACAATCAGCAGCTGGAACATCCAAGGCCTGAGCACCTCGGCCTTTGGATGTAAAACAAATGACCCCGACTTTATTCAAAGACTGAAGAATATAGACATTCAGATCCTCCTGGAAACATGGACCAGAGCTGAAAACGAATCTCTGGTGCCAATCGGATACAGAGAAATCTCTGTCCCTGCCCTTAAAAATAAAAACATCAAACAGGGCCGCTGCTCAGGAGGAATATTGATCTGGTATAAAGAAGAGCTCCACCAGTACATCACACCAGTGAAGAGAGGAGGCAGCCACATATGGATCAGAATCAGCAGCTCCATCCTCACCTCTCAGTCCGATGTCTACCTCTGCACCACCTATATACCACCGCCAGAGTCCCCCTACTTCAATCCAGACAGCTTTGAGATCTTACAAGAAGAAGCCACCCATTATCAGGTCCTGGGCAAAGTTCTCATCTTTGGAGACCTCAATGCAAGAACAGGGAGAGAAAAAGACTTTCTGACCACAGACGGAAACATCTACATATTTGGGGCAGAGAATGACAGTCACGACTCAGAACACTCAGAGAGAAACAGCTATGACAGTACAGTCAACAAAAGTGGCAAAAAGCTCCTGAACTTATGTAAAAGTTTAGGTCTTCATATTCTTAATGGACGTACAAAGGGAGACTCACTGGGAAGATATACACTAGACTCCCATGTAGGAAGGAGTGTAGTAGACTACGCCATTACAGATATGGACCCGGCAAATATTAGCGCCTTCATAGTCACCCCACAAACGCACCTGTCAGACCACAGCCAACTTCTCCTGTACATAAAATCTACAGAGAAACCATCCACACAAAAGCCACAGCAGAGCAGCCTCTACAACCGACCTCCATCCTATAAATGGTCCAAGACGTCAGAAATAAAATATAAAGAGGCTCCCAACAGACCGGAATTACAAGAGATGCTCCACAACTTCTACAGCTACAAGTACAAGTCAAACCCAGAAGGAGTGAATCAAGCTGCAAAAGACCTCAACAAAATATTCCACACCATGGCCAAATTGTCCGACCTCAAACAAGTCAACTACAAGAGGCCAAAAGAAAAGCAGATCAATGGTTGGTTTGACAAAGAGTGTAAAGCCGTTCGAAAGACCCTGAGAACAGCCTCAAACAATAAACACAGAGACCCCAACAACCCAGACCTGAGGGAAGCCTATGACACCATACAAAAGCAGTACAAAACCATCCTCAGGAGGAAGAAGCAGAGCTACATCTCTACCAAACTTAGCCAACTCCAAGACGCCCTCCAAGACAACTCCTTCTGGGAAATATGGAGCCACATGGACACAAAGAGCAAGAAAAAGACTGATACCCATATCCAAAATGGCAACATCTGGCTCCAGTACTTCAGAGACCTCTACAAAGACATCCCAAAAGAAGGACTAAGCCAAGAGCAGGAAAACATAACATCAAAACTAAAGGCAATGGAAGAGAAAATCAAAAACTTCCAAAACCCACTGGACACACCAATTACATTACAGGAAGTTGCAGAGAAAATCACTTCCATAAAGTGTAAAAAATCTAGTGGTCTGGATGGAATCCCCCCAGAGATGTTGAAGTACAGCCCACCAGAAATTCAAGCTGCAATGGTTAAACTGTTCAACATTGTGCTGAGTGCTGGCTACTTCCCTCGTACCTGGAACCAAGGACTCATTACACCGATCCACAAGAGTGGGGACAGGTATGACCCTGCCAACTACAGAGGCATATGTGTCAGCAGTAACTTGGGAAAACTGTTCAACAGCATCCTAAACAAAAGGATCATCAGTTTCCTTACCGAGCACAATGTCCTGAGCAAAAGCCAAGCAGGGTTCGTGCCAAACCACCGCACCACGGACCACATCTACACCCTGCACAGTCTCATTCAGAGCCACGTCCACAATACAAAGCATGGGAAGATATACGCCTGCTTTGTAGACTTTAAAAAGGCCTTTGACTCAGTGTGGCACCCGGGCTTGTTCTTAAAAATGCTGGAAAGCGGAATAGGAGGAAAGACCTACGATGTCATCAAAAGCTCCTACACCGAGAACCTCTGCAGCGTGAGTGTGAACGGTAGAAGAACGGCTTATTTCCAGCAGAGCCGAGGAGTCAGACAGGGCTGCAGCCTAAGTCCAACGCTCTTCAATATTTACATCAATGAGCTGGCTGCTGCTCTGGAATCTTCACCTGCTCCAGGTCTCACACTCCATGACGCCCAGGTGAAATTCTTGCTCTATGCAGATGACCTACTGCTGGTGTCACCAACCGAGAAAGGTCTCCAAGACAACCTACAAATTTTGGAGAAATTCAGCTCCACATGGGCACTACCGATCAATCTAAAGAAAACCAACATCATGGTGTTCCAGAAGAGAAAAAGAAGATTTGACCAGCATCCTTCATTTGTCGTAAACGGCTGCACTCTAACAGGAACAGACAAATACACCTACTTGGGCCTGGAAATTCACCAGTCAGGGAGCTTTAAACAAGCCATAGAGACCCTGAAAAACAAGGCCTGCAAAACCTTTTATGCCATCCGAAGGAAATTGTATCATCTGAAGCCACCAGTGAGGGTCTGGCTAAAAATCTTCGATTCCATCATTGCCCCAATCCTCCTGTATGGCAGCGAAGTCTGGGGCCCTCACACTTACCCAGATTGGTCAAGGTGGGATTCCAGCCCAACAGAAATATTCCACCTGGAATTCTGTAAGCACCTTCTCCAGGTCCATCGAAGCACCTCCAACAGCGCCTGTCGAGC